>NC_057794.1:65496009-65507627 GCF_018294505.1 Triticum aestivum | reverse complement strand
TGTATTCATTTTGCCTATAAGGCTTTGCAGCCCGTCGCAAGATAGGTTCAAGTGAACCAGAAGTATAGAGGGCACAAGGAGTAGAGATAAAGCAAAATAACACACTGACCACACACGTAACAGAGGAGAACAATGAGGGAGAACTCAACACCACACAACACACCAAAGAGCACCGTCAGTGAAATCGAACGGCATCGGTCAGCCGAGTCCAAGCCACGACACTGCATCGTCGACGCAATCGAAAGGCTCCGCGCATTCGAGACTGCACAACGCCGCGACACCACCTGTGTCGAGGGGCATATTCGAAGGGGCACGCGAGGCCGAGACGACGCCACGATACCTGTGTGCCACCAGCATAGTCGAAGGGCATCGCCTAGCAGACCAAACCACGACACTGCACCGTCGATGCACCAAGAAGCAGTCCGCACGAACACCACCGAAGAAGAGCACAAAACAACCGTCAACCCCGAGCCGGCCACACCACCACCACCGAGCCGCCACCCCACAAACATCAACGGCACCACCTCCAACCACTGGTCTCTGTAGCCAAGCCAAGCTCCAAGACGAGGCCCTCATGAGGGAATGTGACGTTGAGCGCCACCATCGTCTAACCCAGGAGACCTGGGCCGAAGTTTCCTCCGGAGCATCACAGACAGGCAAGGAGGCGAGCACAGCAACACGACGCCTTCAACAAGGGGACAGTGCAAAGCACTGCCGTCGTTGGCTTTGACCGCAACCGAAGCTCGGCTTTCACCGGCTGTGTCACCACCCCCACCCAATAGCCTGGAATCCACCAAGACGCCCTCCGCCAGCAATGTAGAAGAGGAAGCCACAGCCTGCCCACGAACAGAAGCTGCCACACCACGCGGAGCCTCCAAATGCAGGCACCGAACCGAGCAGAGCTCGATCCAAGGCTAGGCAGACTAGTGCCTGCTTGGCGCCGTGGTCACCGCACACCTCGTGCGTCGACGCCGACGCGAACACAGACCCCATGCCAGGGCCTAGCTGGCCGGAAGAGCCGAGTCGCGCCCAACTTGCAGCAGATGAACCCCAGCCTCCTGCGCAGACCCACCGCGGCCCTCAAGCCGAGGGGGATGGCCCCGTCGCCGCCTTCACGTCCGAGGAAGGAGGCCAGCCACCGAGCAGCCGCAGCCGCCACGCGCGCCGTGGGTGCCCCCAGCTTCTCGCGCCCGATTGGATATGAGGCGCAGCAACAAATCGGACGGGAGCTGCAGGCCCGATTGGATCTGAGGGAGAAGGACGCCCGTCGCGCGCCGACTGGCCGCAGGTGACAACCGGAAGGCAGACGGTGCACACAGAGGCAGAAGGCAGGGCACCGAGGTCGGCCGCGGCGTGCCGGAGCGCCAGCCAGAGCACCGACGCGTGAGACCTCAGGACTGAGCTCCGCCGTGCCCGAGAGCAGCCATGCGCCGCAGCAAGGTCCCCGTCGCCGCCGTCAGCCTCACGGCTTTGCGTTATGGCGTCGTCCGGCGGCGGCGGAGAGGGGGACGGCCGGATTTTTAGTGGCGGCGGCTAGGTTTTGCAGGTTCCGCCCGAGTCGCCCACACGGGAGCGACGCGGGGGCGCTAGGTTCTAACTTGCATCTTGTACATACGGAATCCCTCTGAAGTTCTAACTTGCATTTTCTTCGATACATAGGAAGCTAGTGGGACCATTTCAGGTCCTGGGGTATACGGGAAGCTTAAATTTGAGAGTGGCATTCATAGAGTTCAGGTATGAAAAGTTAATAACAAGCCATTTTTCTGTTATCCATCAAATTGGCCTTCTCATCCTTTCAGTTATTTGACTAAACACAATTCATGGCAGCGAGTTCCAGTAACTGAGAAATCTGGACGTGTGCACACTAGTGCTGTATCAGTCGCTGTTCTTCCTCAAGCTGATGAGGTCGGAATTGGCTATAGCCATTATTTTGATAGAGCCTTTTTCTTCTGAAGTTCTTTCTTTTCATCCCTGCAATTTGTGGCATGACTAGTAGTTCTAAACATGGCTTCTGCAAGTGCAGGTTGATGTCCAACTGCGTAATGAGGACTTGAGAATTGATACCTACAGATCAGGTGGCTCCGGAGGCCAGTCTGTCAATACGACTGATAGTGCTGTTAGGATAACTCATCTTCCAACTGGAACAGCGGTTGCAATACAAGATGAGAGATCACAACATCAGGTTGGAAAGCCATGGGTTTCCCTTTCAAGTCAGAAAATGTATACTTGTGTGGCCCATCTTTTTTGGCTTGTCCATTCATAGCATTGATGTCATTAGCATAAATCCATGAACTTAAAAAGATTGCTTCACTCCCAATGAACTGTGTACATCTCATGCCCATTATTATGTGTTGATAAATGAGTCTGCTCCATTAATTTTATATCTCTGTAGAACAAGGCCAAGGCTCTCAAAGTTCTCCGGGCAAGACTATATGAATTGGAAAGGCATAGGCTCCATGCAGACCGGTCGAAGCTCCGATCAGAGCAGGTACCTCACTATTCGTTAGCTTCCCATATCAATGCAATTGATGGGGTCACTAAGCCCTAACCTTCTGGTAGATTGGAAGTGGTGACAGGTCCGAGCGCATCAGAACATACAACTTCCCACAAGGACGTGTCACCGACCATCGTGTCGGGGTCACGCACCACTCCATAGTGGACGTCATGGAGGGAGAGAGCCTGGACGTCTTCATCGAAGCGCTGCTGCTGCAAGAAGAGATGGACGCAATTGCTTCGTTTGCTTCATGAGCCCTAATTTTTGTGGATTTCTTCCTGGAGTGACAAACCACATCATAAACACACAGAACACTGAACCAACGAAGAGAGGAAACTTTAGGATTCACACAGTGTATTGTTCGGCTGTTCTGAGTTGACATGTTTCTCCGATCCTTGTTATCTCGGGTTATGGTCTTACGGTCATTTGCTGTCTTGTCATTGTTTTGTGACTGACTGTTGGTTCTGATATTTTTCCCCGTGTAATTTTCTTTGGGGTTACTCCCAGATTTTCTGCGGTTACTTCTTTATAGCAAAAAAATGCCCTGGATCTTTGGCCACCTTTGAACTGAATTGAAATGCTAAATTCTCTTAAGAAAACTATATTAATGTGGAACCTGAGGGAGAGAAGATCCTGGGCAATGGGGGATTTGTTTGTTTTGCGTAGGCCATATGGCAAGGTAGGGCAGCCGCCATACCTTGATTTTGTAAACAATAAAACATGTATGCATACAACTTTTACTACTGTATTATTTTGAGGATCATGCAACTTTATTCAAGGATATTAAGAGGTGCAGATACATGATCTTGTGGCATTCCCAGCCAAACATGACGGCCGTAATATTCTCTTTTTTTTTGAGAAAACTTCCAGTTTATTCATCTTTAATCTTGACATTACAATGCATACTAGAAATAATAAAAATTACATCCAGGTCCGTGGACTACCTAGCGTTAATCTACCGGCTTCAAAGTTTTTTTTTCGAAACGGAGGCAAAAATATTTGAATTGCTCAGTTAATTTACAAAAAACCAGGCGAAAATCGATACAGACTCCCAAATGCGGACTACTCGCAAAGTAGGAAACACCAAAACCGCTTAAGCGGCCCTCTAAACAAACAACACCCGCAACCCTCAACACTTGAAGAACACAATGAAACTCCTAACAAGCACACTAACAAAAACTGACCACCCTCCATCATGAAATCACAGACGCCTTTCAGATGGCGCCACACTTCTTGTTTTTCTTCTTCTTTGGTTTCTCCTTACTTGGCATCTTCTTTGCAGGGTCACTTGTCTTGCCAGATGTCGGCTGGTGAGCCACCCATTTGTCAAGAAAATCGTAAAACCCATTGAATTTCTTGGTGTCGTTGTCATCAACCAAGGGGCTCGTGGGAACAGGCACCAACCAACTGGCAACATCAACATCATCGACCCGAGGAACCACTGACAGAACATCCTCCACCGCAGGAACCAGCGACACAATCGACTTCGGCACCTTTAGTTGCTCACATGATAGAGATGAAACATGTTCCTTACACAACGTCGTCGATGAGTCCACCTCCAATCGCTCCAAGGACATAGGCGAAGCAAGGTTCGAACATATATCCCGAAGCTCGGGCATGAGTTGCAACACCGGAGCCGCAAGCCCGACGATGGACTCGCCCACTGCGGGAGGCAACGCAACGGAAGAAGCAGACACCGATGGTGAATTGTCCCAAACACGAGGAGAGAAACAACCATAGGGCTCTGTCCCCCGGACCTCCGTGGAGTCAACAACTGCCACACCAAGAGGTTGTAGCGTGGCCTGCAACATAGCCGCCACAAGGGAGAGCCTACTCAAAGCAGCCTCTGCCCGCTCCAGGAAGCTCTCAATTCGTGCCTGCCAGCCTTGAAGCAACCCGGTCTGATCAGCAAGGGCGGTCTGAAGCACCATAGAAGATGGGGTTGTCGGGCTAGCAGAAGCAGAAACCACAGACGCCCAAGACCCACGGCGAAGCGCAGTGAAGGGGAGCGTGGATTTCATTTGGCCCTCTCTTGAAGGAGGAGGTGGATGTTGTTGGGTGCCAGGGCGAGAGACGGGCGGGACGACATGACATGCCAATGAACTGAGAGGACGCCATGGGTTGCGTCAGTTGCACGCACGATGACCGTTCTCCAAGCAACGAGAGCATCAGAAGGGATCTCTACAAACCGCAACACAGTGGCCACGGACGAGGCATCTGCAGCAGCGACCGTGAAGCCAAGCGGGGATTGGACGTGGAGCCAGAGCCAAGGCCGGCGACGCCGAACGACGTCGGCCCCCCACCTTCACCCATCCTAGATCCGAAGATGCCTCAAGAGTAGTAGCAACAACAACAGCAGCAGCCGGATCGCTCACCCCGCTGGAGCATCTGGCAGCCAATGGCGTCAGCGGGGTGAGCTCCTCCTCGTCGTCAATGCTGCAGACTTCATCAGCGAGGGAAACCCACGACACGGCCAGCGGCGGCCGCGAGGCCCGCACAACGGCGTCGGGACCGAGCACCTCCTTGGAGCTCTGCGAGCCCGACCGCGCCAGAGCAAGCGCTGAAGGCAGAGAGGGCTCCTCCCCGACAGCAATGGCCGTCACGACCGAGCAGGGGCTCGCCACAGGCAGCAGCGCCCCTTCCAGCAGGAGCTCCGGAGGGGCCACAGAGACCTTCAAGGCGTGCGGTGGAGGAGTCCGCTGCAAATCAAGATCCAGGACGGAGGGCGCCGCCAGGAGCAGAGGAGGTGGTGGTGGTGGCGGCTCCAGCTCAAAGAGGACGAGCGACGGAGCAGGGAGGGCCGTCCGGAGCTCGCAGGTGGCCGAGGATGCGGCGAGCAGCCGGGCAAGGGTCGCCGGCGCCGGGGAAAGCACCGAACGCGGCTGGGATCTCATGCCCTCGTCATGCACACCCCGGATGCAGGAGAGTAGGGAAGAGTTGGAGGAAGCCGGATCCAGGAGCTGCGGCCTCGGAGGAGGCCGGATCCGGGCGGCGCTCGCGGAGGTGGTTGGAGCGGCCGATCCGAGCGGCGGCGGCCGCGTGCTCACGCGGCGTCGGGCGCGGTCACGGTCACGTTGAATTTCTAGACTTCCAGGATTTCATTTTTGATGGTGTTTCTTGGGTGCTCGCGTAGGCTTCTACCTGGGTGAGTGTACTGGCACGCATCAAAATCATTAATACGTTGGACAATCTCCCGAACAACTGAACAAAAGTAGCACTTTATCCTGGACGTCTCTGATTACATTCCAAACAGTCCAAAAACTACATACAGGCCAAAGGCCGAAGCTTGTCGACACGGCAGGGCTTCAAAAACTGTAGGATCCGTGACCCAGGAACTCGCCCTGATCAGTGCGGCCGCAGAACAACGTTTACCAGCTACTCCAACAAAAAAAACGCGAACCTTAAAGAAAAAAAAAGGAGAAATCCCCAGCGGCCTGCGAGCACGAGGCCTCCCCTGCTCCCCGCAGCATTCGCAGCCTCCGAAAACTACCCCAACCCAAAACCCCAGCGCCCCCTTCCCAAACCCTAGCCCCTCGGGCGGCCGGACGGCCTCCTCGCTGGCCCGGCCAACACACCGCGGAGGTGCCGCGGCAGCCCGCCACTCGCCCGGCCCTTCCGTCGCCGGCGCCTCTTCCGCGCCGTTCGCCCCGCAGGCAGGGCAGGCTGCAATCCGCGCTCTGCATTCCGGCAGACCTCTCCAGGCGCCAAGGTAAATTAGGTTCCAATCCGACGTCTGAGGCCGGAAGCGCCTCCGGTTGCCATGACTTTAGTTAGGGGCGGCGAGATGATTCTTGGGAGGCTTCCATGGAGATTCTGTTTAGTTGCTCAGGGTAGAGGTGCTGAGCAGCGCCAGTGAGGTGTTATCTGTTTGACTTTAGCTTGTATCTTGACAATCCCCGTGTCATCCTGCCTTGCCTCATGAATTTGCCCCTAGGAAGAGACATTTTGTTTACTCGACGGCCGTTTGATTCATGCTATGATCTTAGTGTCGTTTAGGATGTCACGCCCCAATTCGATTCGGTTCCGATTCCATGGCAGCTGTGTGATTTGCATCGTGCCTCTGTTTGCGAGAATGTCATGTGGGAACAGAGTCATGTTGAATAGCAATTCCGCACATATCTCTGCTTTTCTCAGCTTTTCGGAAATTAGCCCTTGATTGCCGTGTCTGACAAACATTTTATTGTTGACATAGATGGAGGAAAAGGGACAATCTACATGGTTGGTCACTAGTCATGTCTAAGTTGTTACAAACTAGACCGAGGTTTCATACTTCTGTTTTTCCAGTGCGTGAAGGCTGTGGCTCACTTGTATTTAGATTTTGGAATGCAACTACGGTCTTGTTCCATTAGATCACAAACTACACTTGAAAACGTGTGCACAACAAGACACATCTGACTGTAACATGCATGGTTTGTTTAATCTTAAGTCTATGATGTCCTCTCTGAATGGACCAAAACTTCTCCATCCATGTCTCAATAAAAAGAAATAGATGTGACATTGTCATCTTCTAGCTATTTGATTTTGTTTTCATCCTTTTAAGGGCGATGACTCTGTGCTTGCAGATGACCAGGTGGGATGAAATTCTCACCCTTCCAGTTCAGAACCCAACCATATTGGAGTTTTCAGCAGCAGATATCACGTGGTCCATGGTGGAGGGCTGGAAGGACTCAATGGACAGGCTTGCACTCATTCCGTTTTCTAGGGTGGGTGATTTTGTCAGAGGAGAATCAAACAACAAAGCATGCCCGACAAGATTCCACGTTGAGGCACGGAGAAGGCGTTCTCCAACCATGACCTGCAAACCAAAAGTCGACGGGATACTTGAGTATATTCTGTAAGTAAATGGAAGCATGCCTAGTGTTTATGCATCACATGTTGTGTGAGTGGCTGGTTGTGTGCCTTGTCCTTGATGCTTTTGGCTTTAGCTGTTTCCTAGTTGAGATGCTAGAATTTAAACAGAATATTTGAATACGGCGACACCATTCCATGCAGGTATTGGTGTTCTTTTGGTCCAGATGATTATAGAAAGGGTGGTGCTGTCCGGCCTAGCAGATCCTCTTGCGGAAAGAGGAAAACACCCGCTGGTCGCCCTAATACAAAGAGGGGGTGTGTTTGCCATTTTATTGTGAAGCGTTTGATCGCTGAACCATCATTGGCTCTTGTGATATATAACCACAACAAGCATGTAGATAAGAAAGGCACACCATGTCATGGTCCCATGGACAAGATGGCTGTAGGGACGAAGGCAATGTTTGCACCTTACATATCGGATGAATTACTTCTTGAAGTTATGTCTTTGCTCTATGTTGGTATTCCTGTCGAGACCATAATGCAGAGACATACTGAAATGGTTGAAAAGCAAGGAGGACCATCAAATCGTGATGATCTTCTTACTCACAGATATGTTAGGAGGCTGGAAAGAAAAATGCGGCGTTCTGTTTATGAACTTGATGATGACGATGCTGTTAGTATGAACAAATGGGTTGAAAATAACCAGGACTGCGTATTTTTCTATGAAGATTTTTCTGATAATGATACCTTTGTCTTGGGCATTCAGACAGATTGGCAGCTACAGCAGATGATTCAGTATGGCAACCGCAGTTTACTGGCTTCTGATTCAAAGTTTGGAACAAACAAGTTAAAGGTCTGTCAATGTCATCTGGTTCATTTTTTGTTTTCTCATAGTACTTTAGTTTGCTTGATTTCTTAGTAGTATCGTTGTTTGCCATTTTGCAGTATCCTGTACATAGCATCCTTGTTTTCGACCAGCAGAAAAATGCAATTCCTGTTGCTTGGATCATCACTCCCAATTTTACACATGGTGAGATACATAGATGGATGGGTGCTCTATATGATCGAGTTCGTACAAAAGACCCGACGTGGCAGTTGGGTGGCTTCATTATTGATGATCCCTTGACCGATATGCGCACTATAAGGTAACTAATGCTTCTCTGCCAGTGTACTGCTTCCTGGGTTTGTGGTGCCTGAGTATATTGCTTGCTGAACAGGGAAGTGTTTCAGTGCCCGGTGTTGATTTCCTTATGGCGTGTCCGTCACGCTTGGCATAAAAATTTGATGAGCAAGTGTTCAGATTTTGAGAGGCGTTCAATGATGGCTAAACGACTCGGGGAGGCAATATCCAGCATCTGTAGAGGAAATGGTGATATAGAATTATTTCAGGCCTTCCTGGAAGATTTTATTGATTGCTCTGGCTTTGTGGACTACTTCAAAGCTCTATGGCTTCCAAGACTTGGTTGGTCCATGTACCTTGCTTTTCTAGCCAAAATATCTGGATTTTACTTGTTACAGGGTATTTGATAAGTTCTCTTATCCAACCATTTAATCTCAATATCTTCCAGGGGCATGGACGGACATCTTGAAGACCAACCCGTTGGCTACTGCTGAGGTAGCTTCAGCAATTGAGAGATACCATCACCTGCTAAAACTTCGGCTGTTGAATGAGGCAGATGAAAGCATCTACCAGCGTGCAGACTGGTTGGTTCATAAGTTGGGTACGAAGGTTCACTCGTACTGCTGGCTGGATGAATTTTCTGGGAAGGACAGCTTCTCTCGTTACTGGAGGAGTGAGTGGAAAACTGGTCCAAACCCATGGCAGCAGGGATTGCAAATTCCGGATTCTGATATTGTAATTGAAGGCAACTGTGCTAGAGTGGTCTGCCAGAAACACAAGGAGAAGTCCCATGCCATACTGAACCCAGGTTCTGAGCTTGCATTGTGTGACTGCAGCTGGTCAAGGAAGGGAAACCTTTGCAAACATGCAATGAAGTCGGCAAAGGTTTGCCGTGACAGGGGATTGGCACCGCCATCTTTGGCGCTGCTTCGCTACTACCAGGCACTGGCAAATGTTGTTCATTGCCCACCCAGTGACTCTGTGATATGCGACCATGCAATCGCGGTGGCAGTTTCTGTGAGAACACAGTTAGATGCGTTGCTTTCCGCCACCAACGGCAGTTCTCCAGATACCTCACTTTTCAAGGGTCCACAATCAACCAGTGACAATGAACCCAGAGAACTTGATGTTCGGGAAGCCAACATTGAAAATGGCAGTGAAGTTCCCGCTGACGAGGATAGCGATGAGGACAGTCCTGCTTGCAAGAAAAGAAAGCCTAGAGGACCATCTGATGAAGACGAAATCGCTACAGCGACGCAAGTTTCTGAAGCTGAGAGCAGTCAAGCAACTTCTATACGGGAACTTGATCGATCTCAGGATAGTCCTGCTCCCCAGGAAAGAGTGCGCAGAGAAACTTCTGACGGGTATGAAGGAACTGCAGTGATGGAAATTTCTGATGACGAGGAAGAAACTGCAGCGGTGCAAATCACACAACCTTCTGAAAGTGAGAACAGTCAAGCGACTTGTGTGCAGGAAGTTGATCGCAATCAGGATAGTCCTGCTCGCCAGGAAAGAGGGGGCAGATAACCTTGGGACGGTGATGGAGGAACTGCGACGGTGCAAGCTAGCGATGGCGACAAGGAAACTGCAGCTGCTTAAAGAAACTGATGGACTGAATGATTCTTCTGTCGAGGTTAGATTAGCTGATCGGATAGATGGGACATGACGCCTTAGGCCTCTCGTTTCTCGTCTGAAACCACCAGTTTGTTTGTGCGGTTTGTATGTTTTCAGCTACCAAAACTTCATGCTTACTGAATGAAGTCAGGCAACACGCAACCAATGCTTATCCTTGTAGCGGATCAGGGAACCATGTGAATAAAGCGCAACAATCTCATGTACGTGGTTTACAATCACATGAGCTTGTTACTTTGTCCCCTGTGAATAAAGCGCAACAATCTCATGTACGTGGTTTACAATCACATGAGCTTGTTACTTTGTCCCCTGTATTACGACGATTTTCCCCAAATGATGGGCAAATCTGAATTGCTGCTGATGGAGGTTATGTTAATCTTCTCTTCCCGCAGCGTGCTCGTACTGGGAGCGAGCAAGCTCGAAATAACAAGCCGCTTCATGGCAAGAGTGCATACATCTACTAAATTTCAGCCGACACGACTCATAACCTTCACCAAACTGAACTTTCATGGGCGTGAAACGAGCCTCGTGTTCTACCCGAGCTCCCCAACCCAAACACCAACAAAATCAGTACAAATCCCTCAATCAATACTTGTGGAGTACGACAATGGAACAAATGATTCGAACAGTTCTTTATTGATGATGAATGAACGCTTATATACAATGGCAACAGTCGCCTCTAAGGGACGCGATGGTTCATAGAGATGCCTTCCAAAAACTGCCGTGATCGGTTGCTGGCCACACATGTGAGAAGGAGCAGGGACTATCCCCTAAAAATCGTTTTTAACATGTACTGTACTAATTTGAACTAAAACCACGACGAGTAATTTGGAATGAAGGAAGGATTTTTTTTGAAACTATGATGATTTTTATAGCAAATTCAGAAACTATACACCCTAATGAAGAAAAATCAAAAGTATCACCCCGTTAGACTCCTGTTGGCCGAAAAGGGACATTTCGGCCTCCTAATTTTAAATAATCCTAAAATTCACCAATTAATTACTACTGATAAACAAAGTCACAAAGAACCAGTAGCAAAAAGAATCATCTAAAAAGAATACTCCTAGCTCAAATTATAGGCAATCTAGTGATTTGAGAAAATTCATGAAAATTCAAATTCAAACTTCCAAATCTAGTCAAACTTGATATCTACAGAAACTTCATAAAATTTCTAATCTAATGCATAAAGAATCAAATTAAAATACTAAAAATCCTATTTGATATGAATTTTCTAAAAAGTAGAGCAGGTGTTGAACGAAGAGGGACTGGACTCTTTGGCCAACTGTTGGCCGAAAAGTACTTTTTGGCCAACCGTTGGCCGAAAAGTTCTTTTTGGCCAACTGTTGGCCGAAAAGTCCACAAGAGGCCAATGGGGTGATACTTTTGATTTTTCTCCATTAGGGTGTATAGTTTCCGAATTTGCTATAAAAATCATCATAGTTTTTTTTTTAAAAGGGAGTATATGGGACGGAGGGAGTACTTTCTACTGAGTGTGGAGTTCTCTAGGCATAGTCATATTTGTTCGTTGGATCTCAACCCGCCTGGATTCTAATGAATTCGAAGATGGAGAGAAGGCAGAGT
>NC_057794.1:65492391-65495625 GCF_018294505.1 Triticum aestivum | reverse complement strand
TCTTGGGGTTTCTGGGCTCTTTCCCTAAGATTTTGGTTTGTTGCGGTGTTGGTTTGATTTGGATTGGTTCAACCATCCATAATCTCAGGCATCCAAATTGTTCATGGTTTGATTCGATTGGTTCAACCACAGGTATCTCATGTGTGTAATTTGTTCAATTTTATTCTTGTGCGCGGAATAGTTCACCCCGGTTGCTTTGAACCGTGAGTTCGCCATCGGGAGATGAGGACGGCGATGACAGAAGCATGTGTTAAAAATTGAGTGATCATTTAATAAAGTAAGTAACAAGCTTTCCACTCACCAAATACGGGCTTTCAATGAAGATGAATTACAACTTCCAATTGTTGGATCACAATGTGCATATCCTGAAACACCTGACTCCACACCATTTTCTTAAAACACTGATTTCAAACACAAAAAATACTGAACTCTATGGCATGCCTCTTGCCTCATGTGGCCAGCAATGGTGACGGGGCAGTGCCACACCAATGGTGAGCTTAGCGAGGAAGCAGCATAGGTGAAGCTGCTGCGGAGGGGTGGCACCAGGATGTGGGGCCTCAATACGATTTGAGCCTCACCAACAGTTTTGTTAAGCAAGTAAGGTGGGGCTTATGGATGACTACCAAAATTTTACTCTAGAAGCCACCCATAAGCCCCCCAAAAAATGGCCTAAGTAAGACTTCCAGAGTAACATCATCATTTATGAGCATATCAGGTAGGAGTATATTACAACTACACAAACAACAAACAATAGACATGCTCGATCATGACTCATGAGGCATGGAAAATCATGTAAACAGTTCGCAAAATTTAGCACATGTGGAAGAGTGCTCAAATACAGAGTTTGCATGTGTTGTGCCAGAAAAGGATTTGGATGAGTTGTGCAAGGGTATCAAGACCTGCACATTTCATTTTTGGCAAATGTCCACCCTGCCATTATACCAAGTCATGTTCAGGAAATGGTACTATGCTCTGGGTAATTTTCAATCTGCCATCACACCACTTCTTTGATTTTCCATTGTGTACTGAATGGGGATAAAGATTACGACCACTTGGTGGATTTACACAATATTGCAAAGGAACTTGCACACTTTACAAGATTATGCCAAATGACAAAAAAGAAAGAACTGTGTAGTTATATGGAATAATAAAGTTTTGACTCGCTTAGGTTTCCTCGATCTACAAGTCTGAAGACCGATTGCGATAAATTATCATCCAATAGAGTATAATAAGGAATAGGACACGGAGGTGAAGCAGCTACATAAATAAGAGGATCATCTAACATGACAGGACTAGAATTTACGGTGAGGTGGTTCCAGGATAGGGATTCATTAAATTCAAGCAAAGCCTCCTTGCGGTTCACTTAGCAACAACAAACAAACGGAAGCAGATCAAACAGACGGGCGATTTTGGTACCCCAACGTTATGATTGCAAGGTCCCAAACAACCCCTTCGCATCGTCATCTGCTAATGTGTCCGTTGAACCTGCAAGAATGATAATACTGATTATTGAACAGAACAATTGGCTGCCCATTTGAAGTATTCCGGTAGTTATTCACCTTGCTGCTCCTCCAGTTTCATGGGCTTCTTGTCCTCCTTGGGTGTTGGGTTTGACAGTGGGGTCGACGATGGCGTTGACAACGGCATTGAGCTGGCTGCGGCAGCCGCTGCCGCAGCAAATGCCAGCGCCGGCTGCTGCATGGCATTGAACTTGAGCATCTTATCCCTGTCCCTGCTCGACTCGCTGCTCTTAGGGGTCTTCTTCTTGGGCGGCTGGGCCGCGGCGGGCTTCTCCTTCTTGTTCTTGGCCTCCCTGGCCGCCGCCTCCTCCTCCTTGATCTTGGCGGCCCTGGCCTCCTCCTCGAGCGCCCGGAAGGCCGCGTCGAGCATTTCCCGCGAGCGCTTCCGCGCGACAGCAGCCTCCTGGACGCGGCGCTCGGCCTCCTCGCGGGCGGCGGCGGCGGCGCGGCCGATGGACTCGTGCGCGAGCCGGGCCGCGACGAGGAGGATCCGCGCGGCGCGCTCGTCCATCACGCGGCGGGCGGCGGGCGCGTAGGTGAAGGGCCGGCCCTCGGCCTCCGCGGCGCACGGCGGGCAGACGAAGGAGACGGGGTCCGGGACGCAGGCGACATGGGCGACGAAGAGGCCGCAATTGGAGCACTCGGCGGTGGGGCCCGGCGGGGCGACGGCGGGGTCGAAGTGGGGGTCCTGCCCGGCGGCGGCGGCGGCGATGGCGGCGGCGTCCGTGTGGAGGAGGAGGAGGCAGGCGGAGCAGAAGGAGGCGGGGTGGTAGAGGAGGACGCAGGAGGAGCAGAGGCGGCAGAAGACGTCGTTGTGGCGGACGTGGTGGAGCGGCCAGGCGTCGCGGCCGGAGGCGCAGCGCTCGCCGCCGCAGCCGCGCGGGGCGGGGGCGGTGGAGGAGGGCGACGGGCGGAAGGGCGGCGTCATCGCTGCGAGCGGCGGCTTTAGAGGGGAAGGGAGGAGAGGGGAGGGGAGGGGAGGATTAGGGTTTCTGAGGGAGGAAAGGCTCGGCCGAACGGCTCCTGGGGGAGAGATTTTCCTCTCCTTTTTTCTTTCCTTGCGGGAATTTCGTGCTCAGACGGGGTTCCACGAGCAGAGGAGGTAGGTGGGAAGAGGCTTGGATAGTTGGATTGCCGGTGGAGTGGGAAGAGGGAGTGGAACGGGGCTGCATGAAAGCTCGGTAGATCGACTCGCTTCTTTTTCCCATGAAACTTTCTATATCTATTTATCATGCTATACTATGGCAGTGCAAAGAACACATAAATAAATAGATCATCTAACGACGACTATAATCACTGAAGCGAGTCAAAAATGCATCATCCTGGGGGTCCGTGACCTCGCCATGCAGAATGACACCCTCCTTCTGAATATCCTGCACCGACTCCACTCTATCTCCTTGTCTCGCTGGGCGACCTGGGTCCGGGGCACCTTGGGGGAGCGCCTTCTTCTGGACCCCCGTAGCTCGGGGCTTGCTGGCGAGCACTGGGCCGCGCTTCGAGGGCTTATGCATGTCTACTGCGCTCTCACTCGCGTCTCGCTGGGATATGGCAGGATGACGGCCTTCTGGGAGGATCATTGGCTCCCCTGTGGGCCCGTGCGGTGTGCTTTCCCGGCTCTGGCCTCCCATGCGACGTGCTCGAAGGTCTCGATCTGGGCTGCACGCAACCTTGGGCTGGACGCGATGCTCGTGCCCCGGCTTTCCACTGCTGCCGC
>NC_057794.1:65361286-65492111 GCF_018294505.1 Triticum aestivum | reverse complement strand
CAGCCTGATCCTCTGTGATCAGAAAGGCGGGCGGCTGTCGTCGAGCGCAGCCTATGGACTCTTCCGCCTAGGCGGCGAGGTTGTGGAGAACGCCGCCTTTCTCTGGAGATTGCCGGCGCCCTCCAGGGTTCGGTTCTTCGCCTGGCTGTTGACGCTCGGCCGTATCCACACTCGGGACAATCTTCTGAAGAAACACATCGTCGAGCTGCTGGGCGTCGGGTGCCCAGAGTGTGGGGCGAGCCTGGAGACGCCTGATCACTTGATCTTCGTCTGCCCCTTCGCGCGTGCGTTCTGGGGCTCTCTGCGCCTCACCACTTCAGGGGCCTCTGTGTGTGCCCTGCACCTCTTCGACGCCTCCATGGTGGTCGGCGCAGCCTCGCCGCATGCGTTCGTGCAGCTATGCTGCTGGCACCTCTGGAAGCGGCGGAACGCGGTTGTGTTCAGGCAGGAAACGCCGTCCCTAACCGCCACTTTGAAAGCCTGCCGCGACGATGCCATCCTCTGGCGCGGCCAGTTTCGCTCTGCGGATCATGGACATGTTGATGCATGGCTGCTGGCCCTGCGTGAGTAGTACGACACTGCATGTAACATAGCTGAAGGGGGTTCCCCCTGCCTCCTTCTCTCTGCTGCCTCCCCGGCATTTGTACCATTGTATTGGATGTTGGGTTTGAGAAATATATTCAGGTGGGAGGGGGTCCCCCCCCGGTGAAAATTCAAAAACAAAAGACGCGTCATCATCGTCGCCTCTCCTTCATCGGAGTCATGCCAAACTTGTTGTATTATACAGTTAAAAAGACATCGTGCTAAGGCCCATGAAAACAACGCATCGGAACAACAACCTGATAAAAAGAAATATAGACCCCTGCAAAAAAGGAGATAAAAAGAACTATAGATAGAAATGATCCAACTTGTACATAGTGCGCCAGTGGGCGGGCCAACAAGAAGACAATAGCTTAGGGCTGTTGTTTTAAGGCCCGGAGTAAATGTATGTTGTATAAAATTTTATGGGCTAGGCTGCTGGCCATGACCTATTTAGCCTTGTTGAAGCTCCACAGGTGTCTGTACACACGACCGAAGACTAACATCGATCATATTCTGTGAGATCTGTCGGAGAAAGACCTTCATGTGCCCATCTGACGACACTAAATGTGTCACCAGAATGTGTATTAGGCGAGGAGAACCTTATTCCATGTCAAGGGAACCGCCACCGCCTCGTCTTTCTGAGCAGGACACAAACCCTAAATAAACTCATAAAAACACCTAAAAATAGAGTAAGATCCCTTCTGCCAGCAAGGGCTAGGGTCCAACACAACTCCATGGCCCTAGGTCCAGCGGAGATGAGGTGGACCGGCGCCAGCGAAAGGCTGAGAAACCCTAGGTTTTTTTGTTAGGGAAAAGTGTTGGAAATATGCCCTAGAGGCAATAATAAAATGGTTATTATTATATTTCTTTGTTCATGATAATTGTCCATTGTTCATGCTATAATTGTGTTATCCGGAAATTGTAATAATGTGTGAATACATACACCACAACACGTCCCTAGTGAGCCTCTAGTTGACTAGCTCGTTGATCAAAAGATAGTCATGGTTTCCTGACTATGGACATTGGATGTCATTGATAACGGGATCACATCATTGGGAGAATGATGTGATGGACAAGACCCAATCCTAAGCATAGCTCAAAGATCGTATAGTTCGTTTGCTGTAGCTTTTCCGAATGTCAAGTATCATTTACTTAGACCATGAGATTGTGCAACTCCCGGATACCGTAGGAGTGCCTTGGGTGTGCCAAACGTCACAACGTAACTGGGTGACTATAAAGGTACATTACAGGTATCTCCGAAAGTATCTGTTGGGTTGGCACGAATCGAGACTGGGATTTGTCACTCCGTATGACGGAGAGGTATCTCTGGGCCCACTCGGTAATGCATCATCATAATGAGCTCAATGTGACCAAGTGGTTGATCACGGGATCATGCATTACGGCACGAGTAAAGTGACTTGCCGGTAACGAGATTGAACGAGGTATTGGGATACCGACGATCGAGTCTCGGGCAAGTAACGTACCGATTGACAAAGGGAATTGTATACGGATTGATTGAATCCTCGACATCGTGGTTCATCCGATGAGATCATCGTGGAGCATGTGGGAGCCAACATGGGTATCCAGATCCCGCTGTTGGTTATTGACCGGAGAGGCATCTCGGTCATGTCTGCATTTCTCCCGAACCCGTAGGGTCTACACACTTAGGGTTCGGTGACGCTAGGGTTGTAGAGATATTAGTATGCAGTAAGCCGAAAGTTGTTCAGAGTCCCGGATGAGATCCCGGACGTCACGAGGAGTTCCGGAATGGTCCGGAGGTAAAGATTTATATATGGGAAGTCCAGTTTTGGCCATCGGGAAGGTTTCGGGGGTTACCGGTATTGTACCGGGACCACCGGAAGGGTCCCGGGGGTCCACCGGGTATGGCCACCTATCCCGGAGGGCCCCATGGGCCGAATTGGGTGGGGAACCAGCCCCTAGTGGGCTGGTGCCCCCCCTTGGGTCTGCCCTGCGCCTAGGGTTGGGAAACCCTAGGGGTGGGGGCGCCCCCCCCCCCACTTGGCTTGGGGGGAAGCCACCCTTGGCCGCCGCCCCCTTGGAGATCCATCTCCCTAGGGCCGGCGCCCCCCCAAGGCCCCTATATAAAGAGGGGGGAGGGAGGGCATCCAGACCCCTTGCTCTTGGCGCCTCCCTCTCCCTCCCTAACAGCTCTCCTCCCCGCTTGCGCTTGGCGAAGCCCTGCCGGGATCCTGCTGCATCCACCACCACACCGTCGTGCTGCTAGATCTTTATCAACTCTCCTTCCCCCTTGCTGGATAAAGTTGGAGGAGATGTCTTCCCAACCATACATGTGTTGAACGCGGATGTGCCGTCCGTTCGGCACTAGGTCATCGGTGATTTGGATCACGTCGAGTACGACTCCATCAACCCCGTTCTCTTGAGCGCTTCTGCGCGCGATCTACAAGGGTATGTAGATGCACTCCTCTCTCCCTCGTTGCTAGATGACTCCATAGATTGATCTTGGTGATGCGTAGAAAATTTTAAAATTCTGCTACGTTCCCCAATAGTGGCATCATGAGCTAGGTCTATGCGTAGTTACTATGCACGAGTAGAACACAAAGCAGTTGTGGGCGTCAATATTGTCAATTTGCTTGCCATTACTAGTCTTATCTTGATTCGGCGACATCGTGGGATGAAGCGGCCCGGACCGACCTTACACGTACGCTTACGTGAGACTGGTTCCACCGACTGACATGCACTAGTTGCATAAGGTGGCTGGCGGGTGTCTGTCTCTCCCACTTTAGTCGGATCGGATTCGATGAACAGGGTCCTTATGAAGGGTAAATAGAAATTGGCAATTCACGTTGTGGTTTTGGCGTAGGTAAGAAACGTTCTTGCTAGAAACCTATAGCAGCCACATAAAAACTTGCAACAACAATTAGAGGACGTCTAACTTGTTTTTGCAGCAAGTGTTTTGTGATGTGATATGGCCAAAGGATGTGATGAATGATATATGTGATGTATGAGATGATCATGTTCTTGTAATAGGAATCACGACTTGCATGTCAATGAGTATGACAACCGGCAGGAGCCATAGGAGTTGTCTTTATTTATTTATGACCTGCGTGTCAACATAAACGTCATGTAATTACTTTACTTCATTGCTAAAGCGTTAGCCATAGTAGTAGAAGTAATAGATGACGAGACAACTTCAAGAAGACACGATGATGGAGATCATGGTGTCATGCCGGTGACAACGATGATCATGGAGCCCCGAAGATGGAGATCAAAAGGAGCAAATGATATTGGCCATATCATGTCACTATTTGATTGCATGTGATGTTTATCATGTTTTACATCTTATTTGCTTAGAACGGCGGTAGCTTAAATAAGATGATCCCTCGCAATAATCTCAAGAAAGTGTTCCCCCTAACTGTGCACCGTTGCGAAGGTTCGTTGTTTCGAAGCACCACGTGATGATCGGGTGTGATAGATTCTAATGTTCGAATACAACGGGTGTAAGCCAGATTTACACACGCAATACACTTAGGTTGACTTGACGATCCTAGCATGTACAGACATGGCCTTGGAACACGAAAGACCGAAAGTTCGAGCATTAGTCGTATAGAAGATACGATCAACATGAAGATGTTCACCGATGTTGGCTAGTCCGTCTCACGTGATGATCAGACACGGCCTAGTTAACTCGGATCATGTTTCACTTAGATGACTGGAGGGATGTCTATCGGAGTGGGAGTTCATTGAGTAATTTGATTAGATGAACTTAATTATCATGAACTTAGTCTAAAATCTTTACAATATGTCTTGTAGATCAAATGGCCCATGTTGTCCTCAACTTCAACGCGTTCCTAGAGAAAACCAAGCTGAAAGACGATGGCAGCAACTATACGGACTGGGTCCAGAACCGAGGTCCATCCTCATAGCTGCCAAGAAAGATTATGTCCTAGAAGCACCGCTAGGTGACGCACCTGTCCTACAGAACCAAGACGTTATGAACGCTTGACAGTCATGTGCTGATGATTACTCCCTCGTTCAGTGCGGCATGCTTTACAGCTTACAACCGGGGCTCCAAAAGCGTTTTGAGAGACACGGAGCATATGAGATGTTCGAAGAGCTGAAAATGGTTTTTCAAGCTCATGCCCGGGTCGAGAGATATGAAGTCTCCGATAAGTTCTTCAGCTGTAAGATGGAGGAAAATAGTTCTGTCAGTGAGCACATACTCAGAATGTCTGGGTTGCATAACCGCTTGACTCAGCTGGGAGTTTATCTCCCGGATGACGCGGTCATTGATAGAATCCTTCAGTTGCTTCCACCAAGCTACAAGAGCTTTGTGATGAACTTCAATATGCAGGGGATGGAAAAGACCATTCCTGAGGTGTATTCAATGCTGAAATCAGCAGAGGTGGAAATCAAAAAGGAACATCAAGTGTTGATGGTGAATAAAACCACTAAGTTCAAGAAAGGCAAGGGTAAGAAGAACTTCAAGAAGGAAGGCAAGGGAGCTTCCGCGCCCGGTAAACAAGCTGCCAGGAAGAAGCCAAAGAATGGACCCAAGCCCAAGACTGAGTGTTTTTATTGCAAGGGAAGTGTCACTGGAAGCGGAACTGCCCCAAATACTTAGCGGACAAGAAGGCCGGCAACACTAAAGGTATATGTGATATACATGTAATTGATGTGTACCTTACCAGTACTCGTAGTAGCTCCTAGGTATTTGATACCGGTGCGGTTGCTCACTTTTGTAACTCAAAGCAAGAGCTGCGGAATAAGCGGAGACTGGCGAAGGACGAGGTGACGATGCACGTCGGGAATGGTTCCAAGGTCGATGTGATCGCCGTCGGCACGCTGCCTCTACATTTACCTACGAGATTAGTTTTAAACCTCAATAATTGTTATTTAGTGCCAGCTTTGAGCATGAACATTGTATCAGGATCTCGTTTAATTTGAGATGGCTACTCATTTAAATCCGAGAATAATGGTTGTTCTATTTATATGAGAGATATGTTTTATGGTCATGCTTCGATGGTGAATGGTTTATTCTTAATGAATCTTGAGCGTAATGCTACACATATTCATAGTGCGAATACCAAAAGATGTAAGGTTGATAATGATAGTCCCACATACTTGTGGCACTGCCGCCTTGGTCTCATAGGTGTCAAACGCATGAAGAAGCTCCATGCAGATGACTTTTAGAGTCTCTTGGTTATGAATCATTTGACACGTGCGAACCATGCCTCATGGGTAAAATGACCAAGACTCCGTTCTCAAGAACAATGGAGCGAGCAACCAACTTATTGGAAATCATACATACTGATGTGTGCGGTCCAATGAGTGTTGAGGCTTGCGGTGGCTATCGTTATGTTCTCACCCTCACTGATGACTTGAGTAGATATGGGTATGTCTACTTAACGAAACACAAGTCTGAGACCTTTGAAAAGTTCAAGGAATTTCAGAGTAAGGTTGAGAATCAACGTGACAAGAAAATCAAGTTCTTGCTATCAGATCGTGGGGGAGAATACTTGAGTCACGAATTTGGCACACACTTAAGAAAATGTGGAATAGTTTCACAACTCACGCTGCCTGGAACACCTCAGCGTAATGGTGTGTCCGAATGTCGTAATCGCACTCTATTGGATATGGTGCGATCTATGATGTCTCTTACCGATTTACCGCTGTCATTTTGGGGCTATGCTTTAGAGACTGTCGCATTCACTTTAAATAGGGCTCCGTCAAAATCCGTTGAGACGACACCGTATGAATTATGGTTTGGGAAGAAACCTAAGTTGTCGTTTCTAATAGTTTGGGGATGCAATGCTTATGTCAAGAAACTTCAACCTAAAAAGCTCGAACCCAAGTCGGAAAAATGCGTCTTCATAGGATACCCTAAAGAAACTGTTGGGTATACCTTCTACCTCAGATCCGAAGTCAAGATCTTTGTTGCCAAGAATGGGTCCTTTCTAGAGAAAGAGTTTCTCTCGAAAGAAATAAGTGGGAAGAAAGTAGAACTTGATGAAGTGTTACCTCTTGAACCGGTAAGTGGCGCAGCTCAAGAAAATATTCCTGAGGTGCCTGCACCGACTAGAGAGGAAGTTAATGATGATGACCATGAAACTTCAGATCAAGTTGCTACTGAACTTCGTAGGTCCACGAGGACACGTTCCGCACCAGAGTGGTACGACAACCCTGTCTTGGAAATCATGTTGTTAGACAATGGTGAACCTTCGAACTATGAAGAAGCGATGGCGGGCCCGGATTCCGACAAATGGCTGGAAGCCATGAAATCCGAGATAGGATCCATGTATGAAAATGAAGTATGGACTTTGACTGACTTGCCCGATGATCGGCGAGCCATAGAAAATAAATGGCTCTTTAAGAAGAAGA
Source organism: Triticum aestivum (assembly GCF_018294505.1). NCBI lineage: Eukaryota > Viridiplantae > Streptophyta > Magnoliopsida > Poales > Poaceae > Triticum > Triticum aestivum. The sequence continues at coordinate 65,485,169 of NC_057794.1, read as the reverse complement.
CTCATACCCAATGCGTAGGGCCCGATGACTCTCTTCTGTGACAACACTGGAGCTATTGCCCTTGCCAAGGAGCCCAGGTTTCACAGGAAGACCAGGCATATCAAGCGTCGCTTCAACTCCATTCATGAAAGTGTTCAAAATGGAGACATAGAGATTTGTAAAGCACATACGGACCTGAATGTGGCAGATCCATTGGGTAAACCTCTCCCTAGAGCAAAACATGATCAACACCAGAACTGCATGGGTGTTCGATTCATCACAATGTAACTAGAATATTGACTCTAGTGCAAGTGGGAGACTATTGGAAATATGCCCTAGAGGCAATAATAAAATGGTTATTATTATGTTTCTTTGTTCATGATAATTGTCTATTGTTCATTCTATAATTGTGTTATCCGGAAATCGTAATACATGTGTGAATACATAGACCACAACACCTCCCTAGTGAGCCTCTAGTTGACTAGCTCGTTGATCAAAAGATAGTCATGGTTTCCTGTCTATGGACATTGGATGTCATTGATAACGGGATCACATCATTGGGAGAATGATGTGATGGACAAGACCCAATCCTAAGCATAGCTCAAAGATCGTATAGTTCGTTTGCTGTAGCTTTTCCGAATGTCAAGTATCATTTACTTAGACCATGAGATTGTGCAACTCCCGGATACCGTAGGAGTGCCTTGGGTGTGCCAAACGTCACAACGTAACTGGGTGACTATAAAGGTACATTACAGGTATCTCCGAAAGTATCTGTTGGGTTGGCACGAATTGAGACTGGGATTTGTCACTCCGTATGACGGAGAGGTATCTCTGGGCCCACTCGGTAATGCATCATCATAATGAGCTCAATGTGACCAAGTGGTTTATCATGGGATCATGCATTACGGCACGAGTAAAGTGACTTGCCGGTAACGAGATTGAACGAGGTATTGGGATACCGACGATCGAGTCTCGGGAAAGTAACGTACCGATTGACAAAGGGAATTGTATACGGATTGATTGAATCCTCGACATCGTGGTTCATCCGATGAGATCATCGTGGAGCATGTGGGAGCCAACATGGGTATCCAGATCCCGCTGTTGGTTATTGACCGGAGAGGCATCTCGGTCATGTCTGCATGTCTCCCGAACCCGTAGGGTCTACACACTTAAGGTTCGGTGACGCTAGGGTTGTAGAGATATTAGTATGCAGTAACCTGAAAGTTGTTCGGAGTCCCGGATGAGATCCCGGACGTCACGAGGAGTTCCGGAATGGTCCGGAGGTAAAGATTTATATATGGGAAGTCCAGTTTTGGCCATCGGAAGGTTTCGGGGGTTACCGGTATTGTACCGGGACCACGGGAAGGGTCCCGGGGGTCCACCGGGTATGGCCACCTATCCCGGAGGGCCCCATGGGCTGAATTGGGTGGGGAACCATCCCCTAGTGGGCTGGTGCGCCCCCCTTGGGTCTGCCCTGCGCCTAGGGTTGGGAAACCCTAGGGGTGGGGGCGCCCCCCCCCCCACTTGGCTTGGGGGGAAGCCACCCTTGGCCGCCGCCCCCTTGGAGATCCATCTCCCTAGGGCCGCCCCCGAGGCCCCTATATAAAGAGGGGGGAAGGGAGGGCAGCCGGACCCCTTTCTCTTGGCGCCTCCCTCTCCCTCCGTAACACCTCTCCTCCCCGCTTGCGCTTGGCGAAGCCCTGCCGGGATCCTGCTGCATCCACCACCACGCCGTCGTGCTGCTGGATCTTCATCAACCTCTCCTTCCCCCTTGCTAGATCAAGTTAGAGGAGACGTCTTCCCAACCGTACGTGTGTTGAATGCGGAGGTGTCGTCCGTTCGGCACTAGGTCATCGGTGATTTGGATCACGTCGAGTACGACTCCATCAACCCCGTTCTCTTGAACGCTTCCGCGCGCGATCTACAAGTGCATGTAGATGCACTCCTCTCTCCCTCGTTACTAGATGACTCCATATATTGATCTTGGTGATGCGTAGAAAATTTTAAAATTCTGCTACGTTCCCCAACAAAAAGGAGGCGGCGGCTGCGTTGTCTAACCATGCGTTGCAAGATTGACTCGCTTTTTATTCTGACACAAGATCGACTTGAAAAAAAAGTTGAATATAAGCGCTTTATGTAGCTCAATGGAAAAACAAGTTGATCTTGAGGCACTAATTCACTCCATTTCAACTCGATAGCTCAACATAATTTAATAATGTTTTTAAATGATCTTGTATATGAAAAGGAAACATGCTAATTTTATTATCATATTTGTCGTGTATAATTTTCTTCGTTTTATGTACAAGCAAACATAGAAGGTTATTAAACGCGGACCAATTTCTGCCTTAATTTGGTACGCGGTTAGTCATGTGCTAAATATCCTATATTATTTTCAGCCAAAGTTCAATAGTAGATCACATCTTCTTATTTTTTTTATTGTTGTAGTCTATCGAGAATGGACATTTGGCTCTCGGCCTCCATGGAGGCTTTTTTTTGAAAACAAATCAAAATTCAAACCTTTTGATTTAAAAAAAAACTGAAAAAATTGTGCAAGTAAACAAGGATATTATATGTATGTGTCTAAAATGTCAGGATGAAAAACATTAAAATGCGACCTGTACAAGAAGGACAAATTCATGGCCTGGGAGGATGAATACTATCATGTGTTAAAAAGCCTCAGAATTGTCTTTTTTGCACAACCCTCATTTCAACGTTTTTTGCCCTGAAAATTTACACACATGTGTGTTATGCCTTCATGTATATTTGTGGGGCTTTTTTCAAAAAAAATTGAAACATAGAAATTATGAAAATTGATGAAATTCTAATTTTCAAAACCGAGCTCCATGGAGCTCGGCCTCCAAAGACAATATTCGTGGTCTATCTAGTTGGAAAAATGGTCTAAGATTATAAAATCTTTATGGTCTTATTTAGCTTGGAACTAATGAAAGTGCATGTAGAACCATGTGTGATTTTGGTAATAAATGACATTTTTTATGAAATAATGTTTTCATTATGTTACTTTTTAAGGAAAGTTCCATAGATAATGAATGAAAAGTTTTGGATGGATTGAAGGATGAAATGCATAAACCCAAATATACATTGAGAATTATTCGCAAAAAGACTATATGCATTGAGACTTGGTTTATGAATGACTATCTCTATGGTGAAACAAGGACACCAAACTTTTAGACCAATTATTTTTCATTCCTTGTTAGAAATTACGGTGATGAATGAGAATTTCAAGGTACGCAAACACAAGTGATCCCACCTCTGTAGTGCCCCCCCTGTTTGGCCTTATAAAAACAGAAGATCTCACTTTTGTGGAAATTAATATTCAGACCCGAAAGTTCTTCAAAAATACATATCAACTTCATATTAATCGCCTTTTGAAGGTCATGTTTCATAAAAATGACCGTATCATTCGCGTGCTGGAGAATAGACACATCCCCATCAACCAAATGTGGAATAAGGTACCCAACCTAACCATCCTCCTTAGCCCTTGCAGAGGCCGGGGGTGATCCTCCTTTTCTAAAAAAAATCTTCCTTAGCCCTTGCTATGAGAATAACCAGCATATCCGACACAAAATTAAACAAAATCGACAACATGGGGCCACCTTGCCCCAGTCCCTTCTAGGTTTGGAAGTAATGACTGGTGTCATTATTTAGCCGCAAAGCCTTTCATGTGTAGAAATTGTTGAAGAAAAGATCTCTTTACCTTGTCGTAGGTCTTTTCAAAGTCCACCTTAAAGATAACTCCGTCGAGTTTCATAGTGTGAAGTTCATGGATTGTCTCATGAAGGAGGACCACTCCCTCAAGTATATTGCGACCCGACATAAAGGTTGCCTTTGTTGGGTGTATGAGCAATACTATATAATTTATTGGTGTCCACCTTGGTGAAGATTTTTAAAACTGACGATCAGCAAGCAGATGGGTCTAAAATTCAATCCGAGCAACATTCATTTTCTCGGAGAGAAGCGTGATAATTCGAAAGTTGAGATAAAAACGAAAGATCATCATTGTACAAGTCCTTAAACATTGGAAGAAGACCACCTCTAATGATCACCAAACATTATAAGTAAAACTTAGCGGGGAGCCCATCTGGTTTCAGAGCTTTATTGCGCTCCATTTGAGAGATTGCCTCAAAAACTTCCTTTTTTCCAGGAAAGGTGCCGTGTCAACACAATGTTTTCCTGCAAGGAGAGTTAAGGAATATATTTTTTAAAGCCTCGAAACGTAGAACAATTGTTCTACACTAATTTATATTAGTATAAATCAGTATGTTGAAGCAAGGATGGGAAGAAAAAAAAAGAAATGAAGAAAAGATAACTATGTTGGAAATATGCCCTAGAGGCAATAATAAAATGATTATTATATTTCCTTGTTCATGATAATTGTCTATTATTCATGCTTTAATTGTATTATCCGGAAATCGTAATACATGTGTGAATACATAGACCATAATGTGTCCCTAGTGAGCCTCTAGTTGACTAGCTCGATAATCAACTGATAGTCATGGTTTCCTGGCTATGGACATGGGGATGTCATTGATAATGGGATCACATCATCAGGAGAATGATGTGATGGACAAGACCCAATCCTAAACATAGCACAAGATCGTATAGTTCGTTTGCTAGAGTTTTTCCAATGTCAAGTATCTTTTCCTTAGACCATGAGATCGTGTAACTCCCGGATACCGTAGGAGTGCTCTGGGTGTACCAAACATCACAACGTAACTGGGTGACTATAAAGGTATACTACGGGTATCTCCGAAAGTGTCTGTTGGGTTGACACGGATCAAGACTGGGATTTGTCACTCCGTATGATGGAGAGGTATCTCTGGGCCCACTCGATAATGCATCATCATAATGAGCTCAAAGTGACCAAGTGTCTGGTCACGGGATCATGCATTACGGTACGAGTAAAGTGACTTGCCGGTAACGAGATTGAACGAGGTATTGGGATACCGACGATCGAATCTCGGGCAAGTAACGTACCGATTGACAAAGGGAATTGTATACGGGGTTGCTTGAATCCTTGACATCGTGGTTCATCCGATGAGATCATCGAGGAGCATGTGGGAGCCAAGATGGGTATCCAGATCCCGCTGTTGGTTATTGACCGGAGAGCCGTCTCGGTCATGTCTACATGTCTCCCGAACCCATAGGGTCTACACACTTAAGGTTCGGTGACACTAGGGTTGTAGAGATATGAATATGCAGTAACCCGAAAGTTGTTCGGAGTCCCGGATGAGATCCTGGACGTCATGAGGAGTTCCGGAATGGTCCGGAGGTGAAGAATTATATATAGGAAGTGCAGTTTCGGCCATCGGGAGAGTTTCAGGGGTTACCGGTATTGTACCGGGACCACCGGAAGGGTCCCGGGGGTCCACCGGGTGGGGCCACCCATCCCGGAGGGCCCCATGGGCCAAAGTGGGGAGGGGAACCAGCCCATAGTGGTCTGGTGCGCCCCCCTTGGCCCACCCCATGCGCCTAGGGTTGGGAACCCTAGGGTGGGGGGCGCCCCACCTGGCTTGAGGGGCACTCCACCCCTTGGCCTCCGCCCCCCTAGGAGTTCCCATCTCCTAGGGTCGGCACACCCCCTAGGGGGCCTATATAAAGGGGGGGAGGGGCAGCCACACCCTTGAGTCTTGGCACCTCCCTCTCCCCTGCTACACCTCTCCCTCTCGCAGTATAACGACGAAGCCCTACTGCGGTGACGCCCTGCATCCACTACCACACCGTCGTGCTGCTGGATCTTCATCAACCTGTCCTCCCCCCTTGCTGGATCAAGAAGGAGGAGACGTCACGCTGACCGTACGTGTGTTGAACACGGAGGTGCCGTTCGTTCGGCGCTAGGATCTCCGGTGATTTGGATCACGTTGAGTACGACTTCCTCATCCCCGTCCTTGAACGCTTCCGCGCGTGATCTACAAAGGTATGTAGATGCAATCCAATCACTCGTTGCTAGATGAACTCATAGATGGATCTTGGTGAAATCGTAGGAATTTTTTTTGTTTTCTGCAACGTTCCCCAACAGTGGCATCATGAGCTAGGTCTATGCGTAGTTCTCCTTGCACGAGTAGAACACAATTTGTTGTGGGCGTAGATGTTGTCAACTTTCTTACCGCTACTAGTCTTATCTTGCTTCAGCGGTATTGTGGGATGAAGCGGCCCGGACCGACCTTACACGTACGCTTACGTGAGACTGGTTCCACCGACTGACATGCACCAGTTGCATAAGGTGGCTAGCGGGTGTCTGTCTCTCCCACTTTAGTTGGAGCGGATTTGATGAAAAGGGTCCTTATGAAGGGTAAATAGAAGTTGATAAATCACGTTGTGGCTATTACGTAGGTAAGAAAACGTTCTTGCTAGAACCCTTTTGAAGCCACGTAAAACTTGCAACAATAATTAGAGGACGTCTAACTTGTTTTTGCAGCAAGTGCTTTGTGATGTGATATGGACAAAGTTGTGATGAATGATGAATGATATATATGTGATGTATGAGATCATGTTCTTGTAATAGGAATCACGACTTGCATGTCGATGAGTATGACAACCGGCAGGAGCCATAGGAGTTGTCTTTATTTTTGTATGACCTGCGTGTCATTGAGAAACGCCATGTAAATTACTTTACTTTATTGCTAAACGTGTTAGCCATAGTAGTAGAAGTAATAGTTGGCGAGCAACTTCATGGAGACACGATGATGGAGATCATGGTGTCATGCCGGTGACAAGATGATCATGGAGCCCCAAGATGGAGATCAAAGGAGCTATGTGATATTGGCCATATCATGTCACTATTATTATTTGATTGCATGTGATGTTTATCATGTTTTTGCATCTTGTTTACTTAGAACGGCGGTAGTAAATAAGATGATCCCTCATAATAATTTCAAGAAAGTGTTCCCCCTAACTATGCACCGTTGCGACAGTTCGTTGTTTCGAAGCACCACGTGATGATCGGGTGTGATAGATTCCAACGTTCACATACAATGGGTGTAAGAAAGATTTACACATGCAAACACTTAGGTTGACTTGACGAGCCTAGCATGTACAGACATGGCCTCGGAACACAGAAGACCGAAAGGTAGAGCATGAGTCGTATAGAAGATACGATCAACATGAAGATGTTCACCGATGTTGACTAGTCTGTCTCACGTGATGATCGGACACGGCCTAGTTAACTCGGATCATGTTATACTTAGATGACTGGAGGGATGTCTATCTAAGTGGGAGTTCATTATATAATTTGATTAGATGAACTTAATTATCATGAACTTAGTCTAAAATCTTTACAATATGTCTTGTAGATCAAATGGCCAACGTTGTCCTCAACTTCAACGCGTTCCTAGAGAAAACCAAGCTGAAAGACGATGGCAGCAACTATACGGACTGGGTCCGAAACCTGAGGATCATCCTCATAGTTGCCAAGAAAGATTATGTCCTACTAGCACCGCTAGGTGATGCACCCGTCCCACAGAACCAAGACGTTATGAACGCTTGGCAGACACGTGCTGATGATTACTCCCTCGTTCAGTGCGGCATGCTTTACAGCTTAGAACCGGGGCTCCAAAAGCGTTTTAAGCGACACGGAGCATATGAGATGTACGAAGAGCTGAAAATGGTTTTCCAAGCTCATGCCCGGGTTGAGAGATATGAAGTCTCCGACAAGTTCTTCAGCTGTAAGATGGAGGAAAATAGTTCTATCAGTGAGCACATACTCACAATGTCTGGGTTACATAACCGCTTGACTCAGCTGGGAGTTAATCTCCCGGATGACGCGGTCATTGACAGAATCCTTCAGTCGCTTCCACCAAGCTACAAGAGCTTTGTGATGAACTTTAATATGCAGGGGATGGAAAAGACCATTCCTGAAGTATTTGCAATGCTGAAATCAGCAGAGGTAGAAGTCAAAAAGGAACATCAAGTGTTGATGGTGAATAAAACCACTAAGTTCAAGAAAGGCAAGGGTAAGAAGAACTTCAAGATGGACGGCAAGGGAGTTGCCGCGCTCGGTAAGCAAGCTGCCGGGAAGAAGCCAAAGAATGGACCCAAGCCCGAGACTGAGTGTTTTTATTGCAAGGGAAGTGGTCACTGGAAGCGGAACTGCCCCAAATACTTAGCGGACAAGAAGGCCGACAAAACGAAAGGTATATGTGATATACATGTAATTGATGTGTACCTTACCAGTACTCGTAGTAGCTCCTGGGTATTTGATACCGGTGCAGTTGCTCACATTTGCAACTCAAAGCAGGAGCTGCGGAATAAACGGAGACTGACGAAGGACGAGGTGACGATGCGCGTCGGGAATGGTTCCAAGGTCGATGTGATCGCTGTCGGCACGCTGCCTCTACATTTACCCACGGGATAAGTTTTAAACCTCAATAATTGTTATTTAGTACCAGCTTTGAGCATGAACATTGTATCAGGATCTCGTTTAATTCGAGATGGCTACTAATTTAAATCCGAGAATAATGGTTGTTCTATTTATATGAGAGATATGTTTTATGGTCATGCTCCTATGGTGAATGGTTTATTCTTAATGAATCTCGAGCGTAATGCTACACATATTCATAGTGTGAATACCAAAAGATGTAAGGTTGATAATGATAGTCCCACATACTTGTGGCACTGCCGCCTTGGTCACATAGGTGTCAAACGCATGAAGAAGCTCCATGCTGATGGACTTTTAGAGTCTCTTGATTACGAATCATTTGACACGTGCGAACCATGCCTCATGCGTAAGATGACCAAGACTCCGTTCTCAGGAACAATGGAGCGAGCAACCAACCTATTGGAAATCATACATACTGATGTGTGCGGTCCAATGAGTGTTGAGGCTCGTGGTGGCTATCGTTATGTTCTCACCCTCACTGATGACTTGAGTAGATATGGGTATGTCTACTTAATGAAACACAAGTCTGAAACCTTTGAAAAGTTCAAGGAATTTCAGAGTGAGGTTGAGAATCAACGTGACAGAAAAATCAAGTTTTTGCGATCAGATCGTGGAGGAGAATACTTGAGTCACGAATTTGGTATACACTTAAGAAAATGTGGAATAGTTTCACAACTCACGCCGCCTGGAACACCTCAGCGTAATGGTGTGTCCGAACGTCGTAATCGCACTCTATTGGATATGGTACGATCTATGATGTCTCTTACCGATTTACCGCTGTCATTTTGGGGCTATGCTTTAGAGACTGCCGCATTCACTTTAAATAGGGCTCCGTCGAAATCCGTTGAGACGACACCATATGAATTATGGTTTGGGAAGAAACCTAAGCTGTCGTTTCTAAAAGTTTGGGGATGCGATGCTTATGTCAAGAAACTTCAACCTGAAAAGCTCGAACCCAAGTCGGAAAAATGCGTCTTCATAGGATACCCTAAAGAAACTATTGGGTATACCTTCTACCTCAGATCCGAAGGCAAGATCTTTGTTGCCAAGAATGGATCCTTTCTAGAGAAGGAGTTTCTCTCGAAAGAAGTAAGTGGGAGGAAAGTAGAACTTGATGAAGTATTACCTCTTGAACCAGAAAGTGGCGCAACTCAGGAAAATGTTCCTGTGGTGCCTGCACCAATTAGAGAGGAAGTTAATGATGATGATCAAGATACTTCTGATCAAGCTCCTACTGAACTTCAAAGGTCCACAAGGACACGTTCCGCACCAGAGTGGTACAACAACCCTGTCTTGGAAATCATGTTGTTAGACAACGGTGAACCTTCGAACTATGAAGAAGCGATGGCGGGCCTGGATTCCGACAAATGGCTGGAAGCCATAAAATCCGAGATAGGATCCATGTATGAAAAGGAAGTATGGACTTTGACTGACTTGTCCGATGATCGGCGAGCCATAGAAAATAAATGGATCTTTAAGAAGAAGACAGACGCAGATGATAATGTGACCATCTATAAAGCTAGGCTTGTCGCCAAGGGTTATCGACAAGTTCAAGGGGTTGACTATGATGAGACATTCTCTCCCGTAGCAAAGCTGAAGTCCGTCCGAATCATGTTAGCAATTGCCGCATACTATGATTATGAGATATGGCAAATGGACGTCAAAACGTCCTTAACGGTCATCTTAAGGAAGAACTGTATATGATGCAGCCGGAAGGTTTTGTCGATCCTAAGAATGCTGACAAGGTGTGCAAGCTCCAACGCTCGATTTATGGGCTGGTCAAAGCATCTCGGAGTTAGAACATTCGCTTTGATGAGATGATCAAAGCGTTTGGGTTTATGCAGACTTATGGAGAAGCCTGCGTTTACAAGAAAGTGAGTGGGAGCTTTGTGGCAGTTCTCATATTATATGTAGATGACATACTTTTGATGGGAAATGTTATAGAGCTTTTGGACAGCATTAAGGCCTACTTGTCACATCCCTAGTCTGGTATGACCTAGGCTAGCTAGCCATTTGTGCATCATATTTAAATTTCATTTAAATTTGAAATGAGGATTGGTGGAACCCTCAGAATCATTTTTGAAAATGACCCAAATAAAAATTTCTCCAAAAGGGTCCAATAAAATGCTCATGTTGCCCTCTGAAAATATTGCACAGAGATAAAAAATCAAAACAATATTTTTAGGAGCTCATGGATATTTGTTTTGGCCATTTGAATTAATTCGATAAATATTTGCATTGGAAATATATTTCTATATATATGAAATATGGTCCAAAAATTATGCCAATTATAAAAAAAGCTCTGGAATAATATATCTAGCTCCTGCAAAAAATTGGCATAATAAAATAAAATGGTTTAGTATTTTTATTAAACCAAACAAATGTCAGAAAATTAGAAAAGAAAACAAAATTAAAAAAATGCCTACCTGTGCTCACCTGAGGCCTGGCACTGTGCGGCCCAGCTGGCCGGCCCAGCCGACTGGCTAGCGCCAGTCGTCCTCCACCTCCCGCCAGGAGGCCAGGGGCGTGTGGCCGGCGCGTGCGCACCGCCGTGCCGCCACGGCACCTGCCTGCCTGTCCTCCCCTCGTCGCTCTGGACGTCCGGAACGTCGCCACGCAGCCGCCCCGGTCCCTTTTCCCCTCCCTCTCGCTCTTCCTCCTCCCTGTTTCTCTCTCCCCCGAGCGCACCCGAGCGCTGCCGCCGCCATCGCTCGCCGTTGCCGTGGCCACCGGCCTCCCCTCGCCTCCCCGACACGCTTCCGAGCTCCGCCACAACCCCCTCCACCTCCTCACCGAGCCACGAGGTCCCGGACGCGCTGCAACGCCGCCACCATCGCCGATTCCGTCGCCGGCCACCGAAGATCGCCGCGGACGATTCGCCGCCTCCGACGCCTCCCCGAGACCACCGAGCTGCTCATCGACCTCCCCGTGAGCTTCTGCTTCGAACCCCTCTCCTCCCCCTCGCGATTACGCCGTCTAGACCTTAGTTCCGCCATGGCCGAAGCTCGCCTCCGCTCGAGCTTGTCGCCGGCGTTGCTCCGGCAACCTTTTGGCCACGCCAGTGCACCTAGCACTCTCGCCGCACCTCGTAGTGCCCCGCTAGCGTTTTAGTTCACGCGTTTGCACGCTGCAGCCGCGCCCCCGAACACAGCCGAACTCCAGCCGCCGCCCTGAGCTCTGCTCCGGCGAGCTCCGCCGCCCCCGCAGCCTCCCGCTGTCCCACTGGATGCGCATGAGCCTGGGCTTCGCGTGGGTGGTCTCCGCCGCCCGAATGGTCGCCGGAACGGCGATCCCGAGCCCCTCCGCCGCGTTTGCTGCCGCCGGCGGCTAAACGCCGGCGTTTTAGCCCCGGTTGACCAGGGGGTTTGACCTCCCCTGGCTCACTGACAGTGGGCCCCGTCGTCAGGTGATTAGCTTAGTGCTAATCACCGTTAACTAACCCCCCCTGACACTGACAGTGGGCCCCGGTGCCCCCTAACCTTTTAATTAAACTAAATTAACCCCTGTTAACCCCCCTGTCACTGACGTGTGGGTCCCACACGTCAGGTTTGACCCGGACAGCCGCGTTGACCGCTGATGTAGTGATGACGTCATGCTGGCGCAGTATATAATTTCTGGATTTAATTTAAATCAGGAAATTCCAGAAATTGTTTTAAACTTCAAAAATTCATAACAATTCAACCGTAGCTCAGATTAAAATAATTTATATATGAAAAATTATCAGAAAAATGCAACCTTTCCATCTGTACTAGTTTCATGCATGAAAAACCAACTTATACATGCTGAATATGGGAAAACACATTATGGCATATATAAGAGACTTAATTTAGAATTGCATTTGAGCTTATGGTTCAAATGGACTTCAAACCAAATGATTACTAGTTGCATTAGCTCAAACAGCATCACATCTACATGCCATGCTCATGCATCATATTGTTGCATATGATTGTGTTTTGATTGCCGGCACCGTTCCTTCTCGATAGGTCCTGCTCCGGAGACGTTCCAGAGTACCTGTCTATGAAGCAGTGCCTCCCTTGTTGATTTACCAGGCAAGCAAACCCCCCTTGTTCATTTCGATAAAACCCTACTCTCTCGCTCCTGCTCTCAGTTATTGCATTAGGACAACAACGGTTCATCTGCTACTTTGTGCTGCGGTAGTTGAACCCATTCCTCTGCATGACCTGTCATTGCCACAGTAAATAGTTGAAACCCACTAGCATGTGTAGGAGTTGATTGAAGCCACTGATGTGTTCCTACCATGCTATGCCTGCTATTGCTTAGAGTTGTGTCAGGTCTGATTCATTGGGAATGAATTGGAGTGTCACGATATGTTCTGATGCTGAGAGTGAAGTGTGTGAACACGATTTGGTAAAGGTAGCGGTGAGAGGCCATGTAGGAGTACATGGTGGGTTGTCTCATTGGAACCGTCCTTAAGCACTGAGTTCTATGTATGTTGTCCAATGACTCGATACTACCACACATTGGGTTCCGGTAACTCGACCCCTCTCGACTTATTAACCAACTTGGTCTCTGTCCAGGAGTCGCAACTAGTTTCTGGTGTTTGTAGGTAGTGCTATTTTTCTACCAGGTGGCACCCGGCAGGGTGGGCTTGGGACAGACTAGGCACATGTGGCCCGGTGTACCGAGTGGCACCCGGTTGGTGGGCTCGGGAACCCTGTACACATCATTTGGGGCCGTAAGCGACACCCCGGCCGGATCTCCTTGCGGATGGAACCCGAATAGGCGATAAACCTGGACTAGAGTCTTGTGTGGTTAGTCAGGTCGTGGCCGACACCCTCGCCAGGCTTCCGCTTGAAGGTTGCCGAGATACATGACGTGTACATGGCGGTAAGTGGCGAGAGCGTGTGTGAAGAAGTACACCCCTGCAGGGTTAACATGATCTATTCGAATAGCCGGGTCCGCGGTTATGGACTTCTTGGATGCTTACATGGTACATAGACAACTTGAAGTGGATACTCTAAAATGCTCAAGACAAGTGTGAGTGCTATGGATGGCCTTCTCGTAGGGAGACGGGGATGAATCCATAGTGGTGTATTGTGTGGTGTTTAGTGGACTCGTGTACGTTGTTTCACCTCCAGAGTTTCTGGTAGTCGTAGAATAGAATAGCCACAGAGTCAAAGCTGGCTTGCTGCAACTAAACCCCACATTACCCTCTTGATACAAATGCATGTACGATAGGATCTGATGTAAGTCTTGCTGAGTACCTTTGTACTCATGTTGCTTTATTTATGTTTTTGCAGCGGAGACTTCGGTCTTACTAGTGTTCTCGTGGACTTCGACTAGTAGCTAGTACCTCAGCTACGATCTTGATCGGATGTTGTAGATAGTCAGGCTTTCAGCCTTTTCCATTTGTAGATGTCTGTACCCAGACATGTAATGCTTCCGCTTGTTGTTTGTATGCTCTGTATGATGGGTTTTGTGACCCCTGTTTGCAATAAATGCTATGATGGCTCTTCTGAGCCTTTATCTATATGATTGATGAGTTATGCTGTGATGCCATGTTGTACAGCACATACTTGCATGTTATGTGTACGTGTAATGTGTATTGATATGTGTGGGATCTGACTACCTAGTTGTTTATTCTTAGTAGCCTCTCTTACCGGGAAATGTCTCCTAGTGCTTCCACTGAGCCCTGGTAGCTTGCTACTGCTCCGGAACACTTAGGTTGGCCGGCATGTGTCCTTCTTCGATCCTGTGTCTGTTCCTTCGGGGAAATGTCACGCGATGAATACCGGAGTCCTGCTAGCCCGCTACAGCCCGGTTCATCGGAGTCCTGTTAGCCCAGTGCTACAGCCTGGATTCACTCGTTGATGACCGACACGTTCGATGCTGGGTCATGGATGCCTGTCCCTGTAAGTTAGTGCCACTTTGGGTTTACGACTAGCCATGTCAGCCCGGGCTCTTTATCATATGGATGCTAGCGACACCATCATATACGTGTGCCAAAAGGCGCAAACGGTCCCGGGCAAAGGTAAGGCGACACCCGTGGGGATACCGTGCGTGAGGCCGCAAAGTGATATGAGGTGTTACATGCTAGATCGATGTGGCATTGAGTCGGGGTCCTGACAGCTTTGGTATCAGAGCCTGGCTGCCTGAAGGATTACTAAGCCAAACTGGTCGAAGTCGAGTCTAGAAAATCTTTAGTTATGTAAGGGAATTGATTGTGGGAAGGAACGTAAGGCTCTTTTTACTCCTTATACCTCATGACCTTCTGATCTGAGTCGTCCTATCTTTCCAACGGGATTAAGGAACTAGGCTTCTCTTCCGTCTATCAGGATCACGTGTTACTACTCCGTAGTCCCATAGGATTGGTTGATCAGGGTCATACCCCAGTTTTGAGTAATTCCGGTGTAGTCTGTTTAGTACTACCTCCGAACCTTGAGTGATGATGATGAGTATGTTACCACCCCATTTTTAGTAGGATGTCTCGTTCTGAGCATTTTACTGCCGTTATGCTGCCGGAATTTCCCTAGGAGTTCGAGTGATACTAATCCCTTGTCCTACATTCTATAGCCTATAGATTGATGCTGACTCCGTCCCTGGTTTCGTTTCTCAGGATGTCATCAAGTTCTATTGTTCGTAGCCAGAACCATGGAGATGGTAGGGATGAGGATCCTCCCGACCAGCCTTCGTTGACAGAGTTCATGTTTGAGATGGAGAGGAACAAGCATGAGTCTAACCGTTTGTTGGCACGTATCGAGGAGAACACCGCACGTCAGTCCAATAAGTCTGCTACCATTCATGACTTCATTCGCTTGCACCCACCTACCTTTCATCATTCCATCGAGCCACTCGATGCAGATGACTGGCTCCGTAGCATCACCCATAAGCTGTGTTCCGCGAACGTAGCTGAAGATGACAAAGTCACTTATGCCACATATCACCTGGAAGGTCCTGCTAGTCTTTGGTGGCAGAACTATGAGGCTATGCTTCCAGCTGGCCAGATTCCTACCTGGAGAGATTTCACTGAGGCTTTTCGCGAGCATCACATTCCCCAGGCCCTCCTTGATCGCAAGAGAGAAGAATTCTGCAGTTTCACCCAGAGTAAGATGGCTGTTGATGCTTATAGCAGAGAGTTCGAGAACCTCGCCCGTTATGCCACAGAAGAAGTGTCCACGGACGCCAAGAAGCAGGCTAGGTTCCGGAAGGGTCTTAACCCCAAGTTGCGTCGTGATCTCCACCTGCATCATTGTGATACATTCCAAGCTCTTGTGAACAAAGCCATTAATGCAGAGACAGCTCAACTCACTTACGAGGAGTCTCGTAAGCACACCCGTGATTTGGGATCTCCCTCTGGCTCTAGCTCCCAGAAGCGCCGGATTTGGGTTCCAAACTCCGCTCTTCCTTCCGGATATGCACCGAGGCCATCCTATGTGGTGCCTTCTCCAGCTCAGTCATATGTTCCACCCAGTTCTACTGGTAGACCGCTTGTCAGTGCGGGTCCACGTCCAACCTCAGGGACTTGCTTCACATGCGGGAAGCCAGGACACTATGCACGTGACTGCTCTCAAACTAGTTATGCTCCACCCAAGGCCGAGAAGACTGTTGGCTGTATTAAGCCATCACGCAAGATGATCAGTGTCAAGTCCGCCCCCACTGAACGTGGACATGTGCATCACGTCTCAGCTAAAGACGCTCATGATGATCCGGATGTCGTTCTTGGTACACTCCTTGTCAATTGTCACCCAGCATCAGTTCTATTCGATACTGGAGCATCTCACTCCTTCATTTCTGAAAGCTATGCTAACTTGCACAATCTGTCATTTTGTGAAATGCCAACTCCGCTAGTCATCCAAACTCCTGGATCCAAATGGAAAACCTCTAGTGTAAGCCATGGTAACGAAATCTTTGTTGACAGACTTGTATTCCTTGCATCACTTGTAGCCCTCAAGTCCTCAGATATTAACATCATCTTGGGTATGGACTGGATGACAGCTCATCATGCCAAGATTGATTGTTACTCCAGATCTGTTCAGCTTACACACCCATCTGGCAAGATAGTCACCGTCTCCACTAGAGTTGCAAAGCGTCAGCTCTATTCTCTTAATGCCAGCCCTCTTCCAGACCTTGAAGATATTCCGGTAGTCCGTGACTTTCCGGATGTCTTTCCAGAGGAACTGCCAGGTGTTCCACCTGACAGAGATGTAGAGTTCGTCATAGATCTTATCCCAGGAACAGCTCCAATCTCCCGGAGACCTTACAAGATGGCACCCCTAGAACTAGCCGAGCTTAAGAAACAACTCGATGAGTCCTTGCAAAAGGGTTTCATCCGTCCTAGTTCTTCTCCTTGGGCTTGCCCCGTCCTCTTCGTCAAGAAGAAAGACGGTACGGACCGGATGGTCGTAGATTATCGTCCCGTTAATTTGGTCACGATAAAGAACAAGTATCCGCTCCCCAGGATCAACGACCTGTATGATCAGCTCGCTGGATCCTCAGTCTTCTCCAAGATGGATTTAAGGTTGGGATACCACCAAATCAAAATCAGAAACGGGGACATTCCCAAGACAGCTTTTGTCACCTGTTATGGCCAGTACGAGTACACCGTCATGTCCTTTGGCCTAACCAACGCCCCAGCCACATTCTCCCGCTTGATGAACTCGATCTTCATGGAGTACTTAGACAAGTTCGTCGTGGTTTACCTCGATGATATTCTTATTTACTCGAAGAACGAGGAAGAGCATGCCGAACATCTTAGACTTGTGTTAGAAAAACTCAGAGAGCACCGCCTTTATGCCAAGTTCTCCAAGTGTGAATTTTGGTTGTCAGAAGTGACCTACTTAGGTCACGTAATCTCTGGTAAGGGCATTGCTGTAAATCCCGAGAGAGTTCAGGCTGTTCTCGATTGGACTCCACCCGAAACAGTCAAACAAGTTAGGAGTTTCCTTGGTCTAGCCAGCTATTGTCGCCGCTTTGTTGAAAACTTCTCCAAAGTAGCCAAACCCCTCACGGAACTTCTCAAGAAAGATAAAAAGTTCGAGTGGTCCCCACAGTGTGAGTACAGTTTTCAGGAACTGAAAAGACGCCTGACTTCTGCTCCCATACTTGTGCCACCGGATTTCACTAAAGACTTTATTATCTACTGCGACGCCTCACGACAGGGACTAGGTTGCATTCTTATGCAGGATCGTCATGTGATTGCCTATGCATCTCGACAGTTGCATCCACATGAGGAGAATTATCCTACACATGATCTAGAGCTTGCAGCCGTAGTCTATGCACTCAAGACCTGGCGACATTACCTTCTTGGTAAACGTTGCGAGATCTACACCGATCACCAGAGTCTCAAGTATATCTTCACCCAACCAGATCTGAACCTTAGGCAAAGACGTTGGTTGGAATTAATCACAGATTATGATTTAGGGATTACCTACACCCCAGGCAAAGCCAATGTCATGGCTGATGCTCTAAGTCGTAAATCCTATTGCAACAATCTCATGTTGCAGCAAGGCTAACCACTTCTCCATGAGGAATTCTGTAAGCTTAATCTTCACATAGCTCCTCGCGGTTTTCTTTCTACTTTGGTGGCGAAACCTGATCTTGAGGATCGGATTATCGCTGCTCAAAAGCAAGACACAGGAATTTCCCGGATCAAGAGAAACATGAAGAAGGGAGTTGGTGGATGTTTCTCTATGGATGATCGTGGTGTTGTTTTCTTTGAGAATCGCTTGGTGGTTCCCAAGAATCAACATCTGCGACAATTGATTCTTAAGGAGGCGCATGAATCCCCTCTCACGATTCATCCCGGTAGTACTAAGATGTATCAGGACCTACGCCAGAGGTTCTGGTGGACTAGGATGAAGCGAGAAATCGCTGAGTTCATTGCTAAATGTGACGTTTGTCGTCGCGTTAAGGCAGAGCATCAAAGACCTGCTGGCACCCTTCAGCCTTTAGCTATTCCTGAGTGGAAATGGGATAAAGTTGGTATGGACTTCATCACCGGCTTTCCCAGGACCAAGAAAGGGAATAACGCTATCTTCGTAGTCGTTGATCGTCTTTCCAAAGTGGCTCATTTCCTTCCTGTTCGAGAGAGTATCACTGCTAGTCAGCTTGCTGACTTATATATTTCTCGAATAGTGTCACTTCATGGTGTTCCACTAGAGATCAATTCAGACTGTGGCAGCCTCTTCACTTCTCATTTCTGGGAGAGTTTCCAAACTGCCATGGGAACCCATCTTTCCTTCAGTACCGCTTTCCACCCTCAGTCGAGTGGTCAGGTGGAACGGGTCAATCAAATTCTCGAAGACATGCTCAGAGCTTGCGTTATCTCATTCGGTATGGATTGGGAGAAATGTCTTCCTTTCGCCGAGTTTGCTTATAACAATAGCTACCAATCCAGCCTCAAGAAAGCTCCTTTTGAGGTTCTCTATGGACGAAGATGTCGAACACCTTTGAACTGGTCAGAAACCGGTGAAAGACAATTCTTTGGACCGGACATGATCCAGGAGGCAGAAGAGCAAGTTCGCATCATTCGTGAGAATTTGAAAACAGCCCAGTCTCGTCAGAAAAGCCAGTACGATCGTCATCATAAGGATATGACTTATGAAATTGGCGACCAAACTTACCTTCGGGTTACTCCTTTGAAGGGTACCCATCGTTTCGGTATCAAGGGCAAGTTGGCTCCTCGTTACATTGGTCCTTTTCGCATTCTCGCTAAACGAGGAGAGGTTGCCTACCAATTGGAACTACCCCCACATCTTTCTCGAGTTCATGATGTCTTCCACGTCTCTCAACTCAGGCGTTGCTTCTCGGATCCCATCCGCGGAGTGGACCACGAAACGCTTGATCTCCAAGATAACCTCACATACCGAGAGTACCCGGTTCGCATTCTTGATCAAGCAGAGCGTGTCACTCGACGTAAGAACATCAAGTTTCTCAAAGTTCAGTGGTCTCATCATTCCGAGAGAGAAGCTACTTGGGAGCGAGAAGATCGTCTTCGACTGGAGTACCCCGCTTTCTTTCCGTCGACCCCTGAATCTCGAGACGAGATTCTTTCAAGTGGGGGCGAGTTGTCACATCCCTAGTCTGGTATGACCTAGGCTAGCTAGCCATTGTGCATCATATTTAAATTTCATTTAAATTTGAAATGAGGATTGGTGGAACCCTCAGAATCATTTTTGAAAATGACCCAAATAAAAATTTCTCCAAAAGGGTCCAAGAAAATGCTCATGTTGCCCTCTGAAAATATTGGACAGAGATAAAAATCAAAACAATATTTTTAGGAGCTCATGGATATTTGTTTTGGCCATTTGGATTAATTCGATAAATATTTGCATTGGAAATATATTTCTATATATATGAAATATGGTCCAAAAATTATGCCAATTATAAAAAAAGCTCTGGAATAATATATCTAGCTCCTGCAAAAAATTGGCATAATAAAATAAAATGGTTTAGTATTTTTATTAAACCAAACAAATGTCAGAAAATTAGAAAAGAAAACAAAATTAAAAAAATGCCTACCTGTGCTCACCTGAGGCCTGGCACTGTGCGGCCCAGCTGGCCGGCCCAGCCGACTAGCTAGCGCCAGTCGTCCTCCACCTCCCGCCAGGAGGCCAGGGGCGTGTGGCCGGTGCGTGCGCACCGCCGTGCCGCCACGGCACCTGCCTGCCTGTCCTCCACTCGTCGCTCTGGACGTCCGGAACGTCGCCATGCAGCCGCCCCGGTCCCTTTTCCCCTCCCTCTCGCTCTTCCTCCTCCCTGTTTCTCTCTCCCCCGAGCGCACCCGAGCGCTGCCGCCGCCATCGCTCGCCGTTGCCGTGGCCACCGGCCTCCCCTCGCCTCCCCGACACGCTTCCGAGCTCCGCCACAACCCCCTCCACCTCCTCACCGAGCCACGAGGTCCCGGACGCGCTGCAACACCGCCACCATCGCCGATTCCGTCGCCGGCCACCGAAGATCGCCACGGACGATTCGCCGCCTCCGACGCCTCCCCGAGACCACCGAGCTGCTCATCGACCTCCCCGTGAGCTTCTGCTTCGAACCCCTCTCCTCCCCCTCGCGATTACGCCGTCTAGACCTTAGTTCCGCCATGGCCGAAGCTCGCCTCCGCTCGAGCTTGTCGCCGGCGTTGCTCCGGCGACCTTTTGGCCACGCCAGTGCACCTAGCACTCTCGCCGCACCTCGTAGTGCCCCGCTAGCGTTTTAGTTCGCGCGTTTGCACGCTGCAGCCGCGCCCCCGAACATAGCCGAACTCCGGCCGCCGCCCTGAGCTCTGCTCCGGCGAGCTCCGCCGCCCCCGCAGCCTCCCGCGTGTCCCACTGGATGCGCATGAGCCTGGGCTTCGCGTGGGTGGTCTCCGCCGCCCGAATGGTCGCCGGAACGGCGATCCCGAGCCCCTCCGCCGCGTTTGCTGCCGCCGGCGGCTAAACGCCGGCGTTTTAGCCCCGGTTGACCAGGGGGTTTGACCTCCCCTGGCTCACTGACAGTGGGCCCCGTCGTCAGGTGATTAGCTTAGTGCTAATCACCGTTAACTAACCCCCCCTGACACTGACAGTGGGCCCTGGTGCCCCCTAACCTTTTAATTAAACTAAATTAACCCCTGTTAACCCCCCTGTCACTGATGTGTGGGTCCCACACGTCAGGTTTGACCCGGACAGCCGCGTTGACCGCTGATGTAGTGATGACGTCATGCTGGCGCAGTATATAATTTCTGGATTTAATTTAAATCAGGAAATTCCAGAAATTGTTTTAAACTTCAAAAATTCATAACAATTCAACCGTAGCTCAGATTAAAATAATTTATATATGAAAAATTATCAGAAAAATGCAACCTTTCCATCTGTACTAGTTTCATGCATGAAAAACCAACTTATACATGCTGAATATGGGAAAACACATTATGGCATATATAAGAGACTTAATTTAGAATTGCATTTGAGCTTATGGGTCAAATGGACTTCAAACCAAATGATTACTAGTTGCATTAGCTCAAACAGCATCACATCTACATGCCATGCTCATGCATCATATTGTTGCATATGATTGTGTTTTAATTGCCGGCACCGTTCCTTCTCGATAGGTCCTGCTCCGAAGACGTTCCAGAGTACCTGTCTATGAAGCAGTGCCTCCCTTGTTGATTTACCAGGCAAGCAAACCCCCCTTGTTCATTTCGATAAAACCCTACTC
This sequence comes from Triticum aestivum, assembly GCF_018294505.1. NCBI lineage: Eukaryota > Viridiplantae > Streptophyta > Magnoliopsida > Poales > Poaceae > Triticum > Triticum aestivum. The sequence goes on along the minus strand of NC_057794.1, from coordinate 65,463,649 downwards.
TCTCGCTCCTGCTCTCAGTTATTGCATTAGGACAACAACGGTTCATCTGCTACTTTGTGCTGCGGTAGTTGAACCCATTCCTCTGCATGACCTGTCATTGCCACAGTAAATAGTTGAAACCCACTAGCATGTGTAGGAGTTGATTGAAGCCACTGATGTGTTCCTACCATGCTATGCCTGCTATTGCTTAGAGTTGTGTCAGGTCTGATTCATTGGGAATGAATTGGAGTGTCACGATATGTTCTGATGCTGAGAGTGAAGTGTGTGAACACGATTTGGTAAAGGTAGCGGTGAGAGGCCATGTAGGAGTACATGGTGGGTTGTCTCATTGGAACCGTCCTTAAGCACTGAGTTCTATGTATGTTGTCCAATGACTTGATACTACCACACATTGGGTTCCGGTAACTCGACCCCTCTCGACTTATTAACCAACTTGGTCTCTGTCCAGGAGTCGCAACTAGTTTCTGGTGTTTGTAGGTAGTGCTATTTTTCTACCAGGTGGCACCCGGCAGGGTGGGCTTGGGACAGACTAGGCACATGTGGCCCGGTGTACCGAGTGGCACCCGGTTGGTGGGCTCGGGAACCCTGTACACATCGTTTGGGGCCGTAAGCGACACCCCGGCCGGATCTCCTTGCGGATGGAACCCGAATAGGCGATAAACCTGGACTAGAGTCTTGTGTGGTTAGTCAGGTCGTGGCCGACACCCTCGCCAGGCTTCTGCTTGAAGGTTGCCGAGATACATGACGTGTACATGGCGGTAAGTGGCGAGAGCGTGTGTGAAGAAGTACACCCCTGCAGGGTTAACATGATCTATTCGAATAGCCGGGTCCGCGGTTATGGACTTCTTGGATGCTTACATGGTACATAGACAACTTGAAGTGGATACTCTAAAATGCTCAAGACAAGTGTGAGTGCTATGGATGGCCTTCTCGTAGGGAGACGGGGATGAATCCATAGTGGTGTATTGTGTGGTGTTTAGTGGACTCGTGTACGTTGTTTCACCTCCAGAGTTTCTGGTAGTCGTAGAATAGAATAGCCACAGAGTCAAAGCTGGCTTGCTGCAACTAAACCCCACATTACCCTCTTGATACAAATGCATGTACGATAGGATCTGATGTAAGTCTTGCTGAGTACCTTTGTACTCATGTTGCTTTATTTATGTTTTTGCAGCGGAGACTTCGGTCTTACTAGTGTTCTCGTGGACTTCGACTAGTAGCTAGTACCTCAGCTACGATCTTGATCGGATGTTGTAGATAGTCAGGCTTTCAGCCTTTTCCATTTGTAGATGTCTGTACCCAGACATGTAATGCTTCCGCTTGTTGTTTGTATGCTCTGTATGATGGGTTTTGTGACCCCTGTTTGCAATAAATGCTATGATGGCTCTTCTGAGCCTTTATCTATATGATTGATGAGTTATGCTGTGATGCCATGTTGTACAGCACATACTTGCATGTTATGCGTACGTGTAATGTGTATTGATATGTGTGGGATCTGACTACCTAGTTGTTTATTCTTAGTAGCCTCTCTTACCGGGAAATGTCTCCTAGTGCTTCCACTGAGCCCTGGTAGCTTGCTACTGCTCCGGAACACTTAGGTTAGCCGGCATGTGTCCTTCTTCGATCCTGTGTCTGTTCCTTCGGGGAAATGTCACGCGATGAATACCGGAGTCCTGCTAGCCCGCTACAGCCCGGTTCACCGGAGTCCTGTTAGCCCAGTGCTACAGCCTGGATTCACTCGTTGATGACCGACACGTTCGATGCTGGGTCATGGATGCCTGTCCCTGTAAGTTAGTGCCACTTTGGGTTTACGACTAGCCATGTCAGCCCGGGCTCTTTATCATATGGATGCTAGCGACACCATCATATACGTGTGCCAAAAGGCGCAAACGGTCCCGGGCAAAGGTAAGGCGACACCCGTGGGGATACCGTGCGTGAGGCCGCAAAGTGATATGAGGTGTTACATGCTAGATCGATGTGGCATTGAGTCGGGGTCCTAACACTACTTGAATAAGAGTTTTTCAATGAAGGACCTTGGAGAAGCTGCTTATATATTAGGCATCAAGATCTATAGAGATAGATCAAGACGCCTCATAGGTCTTTCACAAAGCACATACCTTGATAAGATATTGAAGAAGTTCAATATGGATCAGTTTAAGAAGGGGTTCTTGCCTGTGTTGCAAGGTGTGAAATTGAGCTCAGCTCAATGTCCGACCACAACAGAAGATATAGAAGAGATGAGTGTCATCCCCTATGCCTCAGCCATAGGTTCTATTATGTATGCCATGCTGTGTACCAGACCTGATGTAAACCTTGCCGTAAGTTTGGTAGGTAGGTATCAAAGTAATCCCGGCAAGGAACACTGGACAGCGGTCAAGAATATCCTAAAGTACCTGAAAAGGACTAAGGAAATGTTTCTCGTTTATGGAGGTGACGAATATCTCGTCGTAAAGGGTCACGTCGACGCTAGCTTCGACACAGATCTGGATGACTCTAAGTCACAAACCGGATACGTGTATATTTTGAATGGTGGGGCAGTAAGCTGGTGCAGTTGCAAGCAAAGCGTTGTGGCGGGATCTACATGTGAAGCGGAGTACATGGCAGCCTCGGAGGCAGCACACGAAGCAGTCTGGGTGAAGGAGTTCATTACCGACCTAGGAATCATACCCAATGCGTCGGGCCCGATGACTCTCTTCTGTGACAACACTGGAGCTATTTCCCTTGCCAAGGAGCCCAGGTTTCACAGGAAGACCAGGCATATCAAGCGTCGCTTCAACTCCATTCGTGAAAGTGTTCAAAATGGAGACATAGAGATTTGTAAAGTACATACGGACCTGAATGTAGCAGATCCGTTGACTAAACCTCTCCCTAGAGCAAAACATGATCAACACCAGAATTCCATGGGTGTTCGATTCATCACAATGTAACTAGATGATTGACTCTAGTGCAAGTGGGAGACTGTTGAAAATATGCCCTAGAGGCAATAATAAAATGGTTATTATTATATTTCCTTGTTCATGATAATTGTCTATTATTCATGCTTTAATTGTATTACCAGAAATCGTAATACATGTCTGAATACATAGACCACAATGTGTCCCTAGTGAGCCTCTAGTTGACTAGCTCGTTAATCAACTGATAGTCATGGTTTCCTGGCTATGGACATGGGGATGTCATGGATAACGGGATCACATCATTAGGAGAATGATGTGATGGACAAGACCCAATCCTAAACATAGCACAAGATCGTATAGTTCGTTTGCTAGAGTTTTTCCAATGTCAAGTATCTTTTCCTTAGACCATGAGATCGTGTAACTCCCGGATACCGTAGAAGTGCTCTGGGTGTACCAAACGTCACAACGTAACTGGGTGACTATAAAGGTATACTACGGGTATCTCCAAAAGTGTCTGTTGGGTTGACACGGATCAAGACTGGGATTTGTCACTCCGTATGACGGAGAGGTATCTCTGGGCCCACTCGGTAATGCATCATCATAATGAGCTCAAAGTGACCAAGTGTCTGGTCACGGGATCATGCATTATGGTACGAGTAAAGTGACTTGCCGGTAACGAGATTGAACGAGGTATTGGGATACCGACGATCGAATCTCGGGCAAGTAACGTACCGATTGACAAAGGGAATTGTATACGGGGTTGCTTGAATCCTCGACATCATGGTTCATCCAGTGAGATCATCGAGTAGCATGTGGGAGCCAACATGGGTATCCAGATCCCACTGTTGGTTATTGACCAGAGAGCCGTCTCGGTCATGTCTACATGTCTCCCGAACTCGTAGGGTCTACACACTTAAGGTTCGGTGACGCTAGGGTTGTAGAGATATGAATATGCAGTAACCCGAAAGTTGTTCGGAGTCCCGGATGAGATCCTGGACATCACGAGGAGTTCCGGAATGGCCCGGAGGTGAAGAATTATATATAGGAAGTGTAGTTTCGGCCATCGGGAGAGTTTCGGGGGTCATCGGTATTGTACCGGGACCACCGGAAGGGTCCCGGGGGTCCACCGGGTGGGTCCACCCATCCCGGAGGGCCTCATGGGCCAAAGTGGGGAGGGGAACCAGCCCATAGTGGGCTGGTGCTCCCCCCTTGGCCCACCCCATGCGCCTAGGGTTGGGAACCCTAGGGTGGGGGGCGCCCCACCTGGCTTGGGGGGCATTCCACCCCTTGGCCGCCGCCCCCTAGGAGTTCCCATCTCCTAGGGCCGGCGCACCCCCCTAGGGGGCCTATATAAAGGGGGGAGGGGGTAGCCACACCCTTGAGTCTTGGCGCCTCCCTCTCCCCTGCTACACCTCTCCCTCTCGTAGTATAACGGCGAAGCCCTGCTGCGGTGACGCCCTGCATCCACCACCACACCATCATGCTGCTGGATCTTCATCAACCTCTCCTCCCCCCTTGCTGGATCAAGAAGGAGGAGACGTCACGCTGACCGTACGTGTGTTGAACACGGAGGTGCCGTCCATTCGGCGCTAGGATCTCCGGTGATTTGGATCACGTCGAGTATGACTTCCTCATCCCCGTCCTTGAACGCTTCCGCACGTGATCTACAAAGGTATGTAGATGCAATCCGATCACTCGTTGCTAGATGAACTCATAGATGGATCTTGGTGAAACCGTAGGAAAAATTTTGTTTTCTGCAATGTTCCCCAACAAAATAAGTAAGAGGGCCTACAGACCAATCAACCTATGTTAGCTCTATGAAACGTGTAGCTCATTCAGAGGTTGACATTGATCCAGGTCTGTAGACAAACAACATATTTGTCTTTAACTCCGTATAGAAGCAAGGATATGCCCTCTTTGAAGCATCTCCTCCAAGAAGTGACTGAAGGGTTGGCGTTCTTGAAGATTTTTCCATTACATTGCAACCAAATATGCTAGCCTCCAAGAATAAGAAATTCAAGGCTAATTTCTGTATGCAGAGTTTTCAAAAGAAGCAAAAAATCATCATAAACCAAAGTACCTCAAAGGTGTGCCAACAATTGGAGATTGATTTTCTATAGCTTACCATGAAGGAAATATGCCCTAGAGGCAATAATAAAGTTATTATTTTATATTTCCTTATATCATGATAAATGTTTATTATTCATGCTAGAATTGTATTAACTGGAAACTTGATACATGTGTGGATACATAGACAAAACACCGTGTCCCTAGTAAGCCTCTACTAGACTAGCTCATTAATCAAAGATGGTTAAATTTTCTAACCATAGACATGTGTTGTCATTTGATGAACGAGGTCACAACATTAGGAGAGTGATGTGATGGACAAGACCCATCCGTTAGCTTAGCATATTGATCGTTCAGTTTTATTGCTATTGCTTTCTTCATGTCAAATACATATTCCTTAGACTATGAGATTATGCAACTCCCGGATACTGGAGGAATACCTTGTGTGCTATCAAACGTCACAACATAACTGGGTGATTATAAAGATGCTCTACAGGTATCTCCGAAGGTGTTTGTTGGGTTGGCATAGATCGAGATTAGGATTTGCCACTCTGAGTATCGGAGATGTATCTCTAGGCCCTCACATCATAAGAAGCCTTGCAAACAAAGTGACTAATGAGTTAGTTACAAAGATGATGTATTAAGGAATGAGTAAAGAGACTTGCAGGTAACGGGATTGAACTAGGTATGTGGATACCGACGATCGAATCTCGGGCAAGTAACATACTGATGGACAAAGGGAATAACATATGTTGTCATAATGGTTCGACCGATAAAGATTTTCGTAGAATGTGTAGGAGCCAATATGAGCATCCAAGTTCCGCTATTGGTTATTGATCGGAGAGGTGTCTCGGTCATGTCTACATAGTTCTCGAACCCAAAGGGTCCGCACGCTTAACGTTCGATGACGATATAGTATTATATGAGTTATGTGATTTGGTGAGTGAATGTTGTTAAGAGTCCCGTATGAGATTACGGACATGAAGAGAAGTCTCGAAATGGTCGAGAGGTAAAGATTGATATATAGGATGATGGTATTCGGACACCAGAAGTGTTCTGGAGGGTACCAGGTACTTATCGGGTCACCGGAAAGGAGTTTCAAGCACCGCCGACAAAGATATGGGCCTTATGGGCCAAGTGAGGGAACACACCAGCCCTGGTCCGCCCCTTTAGAGGTCAGCCCTATGAAGAGGAGAAGGAAAGAAGGGAGGGCAAGGAATGTGTGGATTAGGATTCCTACTTCCTTCCCTCCCCCCTGCTCTTTCCTTCCACCTCGGTTATATATGGCAGGGGGGACACACGGCTTGGGAGGGACTCCAAGTAGGATTCCTCCTACTTGGACGCCTCCTATGGCAGCTCCTCCCTCCCTCCCACCTATATATATGAGGAGGGGGGCGTCTAGCACACAACAGACAATTGCCTAGCTGTGTGCGACGCCCCCTCCACAGTTTACACCCTCGGTCATATCTTTATAGTGCTTAGGCGAAGCCCTGCGAGGATCACTTCACCATCACCGTCACCATGCCATTGTGCTGACCGAACTCATCTACTACCTCGACGTCTTGCTGGATCAAGAAGGCGAGGGACGTCACCGAGCTGAACGTGTGCAGAACTCAGAGATGCCGTGTGTTCGGTACTTGATCGGTCGGAGCTAGAAGAAGTTCGACTACATCAACCACGTTGTCAAACGCTTCCGCTTTCGGTCTACGAGGGTACGTAGGCACACCCTCCCCCTCTCGCTGCTATGCATCTCCTAGATAGATCTTGCGTGAGCGTAGGAATTTTTTTGAAATTACATGCTACGTTTCCCAACATACCACATATGCCAGGTGGCAACTGAAGATATAGTTACAATGCCAAAGAAGATGCAAGATGGTTTCTTCAGCAAGTTGGTTAAAAAAACTTTCTCTTCACTATAGCTCCAGTATTGAGTTAAGGAATATCATTACTGGTATCTTCAACCAAAGAAAATTGGAATGCGGAGAGCTGCAAAGACCCCTATAATAATTCAGTAGATAAGCTTTTAGATGGTCGCGACCCACGATGAACTCCTCATCTTGTTTCCCGAACTAGGCTTTCGCCCTACTTTTTTTAGAAAAGGAGTGATCTCTGACATCTGCATTTGGGCGATGCATACGTCCACTTTATTAATTATTTTCATAAGACTTTACAAAGTCATATAATAGCAAAACTAAAGCCACCGTCTAAGCAACAACTGTCGCTACACCTATCCAATTGATGAAAAGGCACTGATAGCCTGGGCCTAATACCAACAGACATCGCAACCAAACCTAAACATCTGAGACCTGAGGTCCCAACCAGGACGCCTGCCTGGTATGGGGCACCTACCAGTCCGGCACACTCCTCAACCAGGAGTCCAGGACGCCTACCGGGTATGAGGCCGCCGCAGCCACCTGCCACGAGTCCATCTTCAGAGCTGTACTGTTGCATCTATCGTGTCAGGTCTCTCTGCCATCAACGCCACCATGACGCCAGACAACGTCGCCCTCCTGCGCGAGTCCATCCTCCCACATCGAACTCCGAATCTGCACTGCGTCACACCGTCAAGATCCGTCTCCATCAATGTATGGATGAAGCACCGCTCCACCAAAGAAATCGTCCGCTGGTCCCGTGAAGCAAGGCGCAACACCAAGTAGAAGGCCGAAGCGCACTGCCACCAGCAGCCCCGCCACCAAGAGCTGTTCCCAGCCGCCGACTTCAAGAAGGAACACGACACCAGGGTTCTGTCGACACCCAGAACAGGGGAACAAAAGCTTTCGTCATAGCTCGAGGAGGAGGCGGAAGGGAGAGGATCCACCCCAAAGCCTCCAGGAAGGGGATCGGCGCCAAAGGCGTCAACTTTGGGGAGGCCAGTGTGCCAGCCAGGGGTTTCCCCCGAAACCTCACCCGCACGCCAGATCCGCCAGTCCGGCAACCGGCGCCAGCACGGATCGGGACAGATCGGAGCAGGGGCGGATCTTTTACATGAAGCCATGACGGATTGCGAGGAGCCGCCACTGTGCCAGCGTCCGCAGCCCCCACGCCGCCCGCGCGGCTGTGGGAGGCTGCCCACCAGAGCCTGCCGGCGCAGCCCGCCGGCTGCACCGCGCCCACTGGCCGGGGCCGCCGCCCCGGGGAACCAAGGCCCTCCACCGGAGAGGAAGCGCCAGATCCCGCCGCCACTATCATTGGGGCCGAGCACCCGCGCCTCGGAGGCCCTCAGGCGGCAGCAGAGGGAGGGGAGGAGAAGGGGAAACGCAGCGGCGACGCCAGGGCTGGCCCCCCGAGTCACCTCAGAGGAGGCGACGCGGGGGGAGGCGACTTGTGCCTTTAAAATTGGGGGAGAATTTCACTTCCCCGGCCTCTGCACCAACTAGGGATGCATACGACCATTTTAGTATGAGTACCAAGATAAACATGGTCCTCAGAATTTTTTAAATGAGTATCAAGATATTTTTTGATGAGTGGTTCCACCATACACCAAACTTGTTTCTCAATAAATGGGGGAAAACCCCTGTACATCACCTGTCAATTATAGGAATTGAACTCAGGTCGTTAGGCTGCACAACCGCATGCCCAACCACTGAGCCAAGGCTCTCGATAAAGCAAACATTCATACAGACCAGCCTAGGAACATAAGCGTAGGAAAGCAAGAAGAAACAAAAAAGCCACCTAGTGGCAAGCTAAGAAGACAACGAGCGGGTGGAGATCCGTCGCGCAGAAGCCAGGAGAGCGTCCAGGCGGTCGCGGTCTCGCTGCCTAGCGAGCGGGTGTCAGTGCTACAAGAAGGCTTTTAGATGGTCGCGACCCACAATGAACTCCCCCATCTCTTTCAAGCTGACAGTTTCTCCTTCTCGATGTTTTCCATCTGCAATCAAGTGAAATAAACCTTGAAGTTGTAGACAAAAGCTAAATCAAACCCTGGATTTTAAATCCCAGAAATTGGCACTCTGAACTTGTAATCCCGGTCTATTTTAGACTCTAGACCTGTTTGGCACACCGGGAATACAACATCCCCGGCCGGGATGACCAACTACTCTCACAGACAAGAATTTGGGCCAGCCCACTATAACACAACAAGAATTCATGAAATTTAAAAAATGTTCACACATTTCTAAAATTGTTCAAAAGTTTAAAAAAATGTTCCTGTTTTATATTTTTGGCACGAATTCAATTCATTTTGTGTTTCTCAAAAAAATATTTGGAATTCTGAAATTCTGTTCACATTATAAAAAACTGTTCGGAAAAATGTTAAGAATTACAACAGTTTTTCACAAGCTATGAATTTTTTTCGGATTTATAGAATTGTGTCGCATTTGTTGAATAACTTTTTTGGAATTTCATAAATTATCTCATAAATAATATTTTTTTAAAATGTTTCGGATTGTTGGCTGCGGACTCGACTGGGCCGGCCCACCAGACATAAAGTGATTTTTTTTCTTATCACACGCCATAAAAATTCCTTCTTTCTTTTTCTTAACACGGGACATAATAAAATCCGTAAGACAAAAACATGCCATGGAGTCGAACTTTGGACCTGGCAGGGTTGACATGATTTTGCTAGCCACTACAACAGACAACTATGACTTACATAATAAGTGGCCGAAAATATTTAATCAGAAACAAAAGTGTCAAACTTAGAAAACTTTTTTAGGGGCAAACAAGTATTGAACACGTATTTATTTGTGAAATCTTCGAATGTTATAAAGTGTGTTTTGGAAAATTTCGAATACTTTTAAAAAACCAACAACTTCCGAAAAGAGAACACATTTTGAAACATAAACATTTTCTTAAACCTTAAAAAATTTTTAAGGTGCAGACACTTTTTGAAACATAAAATTTTTCTGAAACCTGAACAAAATTTTAAAGTGCCACTTTTTCTACAATGTAAAAAAATGTTTACGTGTTGTAAAAAAATGTATCATAACCTTAACAGCATATACGTGACATGTGTTTTGAAAAAAGTGCATGCAAATTTTAAAATATTGAACCATGTAAAAGAGTGTTCGTGTAGTATTATAAAATGTTTATAGACAATAAGAAAATGTAAAACAGGTATTTGTAAAAATATTACCATGTACTGAAAAAAGTTTTGAAAACATTTAATTTAAAAATCTCCATAATGTATGTGTGCGTTAAAAATGTATATTGGGTATTGATTAAAATTAGACATGAGTAAAAATGAAAAAAGAAAAGAAAATGTAAAAGAAAAACACTAAGAAACAACAAATTAGTGTGCGCACATGAGCGACTACGCTACTGGGCCGGCCCAATTCAGCAAATACCGGCGAAGTCCTCTCAATGTTTAAGATAGACCGGGATTAAAGAGTTTGGTGTGCTGATTTTAGGGGTTAAGAGTTTGGGAATTGATTTAGCTTTCGCCTATAAATTCAAGGTTTGTTTTAGACTTTTTCCTATTATTAACACCTCCAGTTACTTTTGCCCGTCAAGTCCATTTGGTTTCTTCCTCGCGCAAAACAAACACCTGAATGCAAATGATTTCTTCGTGTGACGAATAAGATTAACCGCAGATTCGCCGCACCAAAAATCTCTTTTCAGATCAATCACCTCCCATTGCCCGTCCAAACACCACCACCACCACAATCCTACATTGTTCACGAGATCGACATTGCGGGGCTTCTGGTTCACGGCCTAGGCATTCCGCTCCCAGATCAAAATCAAGAGGTGTGTGCGCAATAAAATAGTAACAACACACGACATTGTTCCTTGTGTATTCCTACGGCAATCCTCGCCGACCCCCTACCTCACCTCACCTCGCACGGCCAGCACATTTCTTGCAGTGAACGGACACATGCCTTGCCACTCACATCACTCACTCCTACTGCTACTACTCCGGTCTCTCTCCGGTGCCCACCTGTTATAAATACCACCCACATCTTTTGTCTATTCAGCATCCAACTTCACCTCGAGCAGGGCGAGTAAAAGAGCCGCAGAGAAAGGAGTGAAGAGAGGCAGGCCCCAGGCCATAATTCTCACTCTCAGCAGCCAAATCAAGGACAGGCAGGCGCAGAGCGGAGGACCAAGCTCGCAATGGGCATGGGCATGGCTTCTCCCTTGCTTTCCTGCGCCATCATGGCGCTCCTCGCCTCCGTCCTCCCCCCGCCGTCCGTCGCCGGCGACCCCGACCTGCTCCAGGACATCTGCGTCGCTGACCTCTCTTCCGGTAAGCCGCCACGGCCTGATTCCGTGCGTGCTCTCTGCTGCTCACAGATCAGAAAGATGGTGCAAATTAATCACGTCTTCGACTTGTGTGCAGGGGTGAAGGTGAATGGGTTCGCGTGCAAGGCCACGGTGACCGAGGACGACTTCTACTTCAAGGGGCTGGGCGCCGCCGGCAACACCAGCACCACCTACGGCTCCGTGGTGACCGGCGCCAACGTGGAGAAGGTGCCCGGGCTCAACACCCTGGGCGTCTCCATGGCGCGCATCGACTACGCGCCGGGCGGGCTCAACGCGCCGCACACCCACCCGCGCGCCACCGAGATGGTCTTCGTCCTCCAGGGCGCCCTCGACGTCGGCTTCATAACCACCGCCAACAAGCTCGTCTCCAAGACCATCGCCGCCGGCGACGTCTTCGTGTTCCCGCGCGGCCTGGTCCATTTCCAGAAGAACAACGGCGCCGGCCCCGCCTCCGTCATCTCCGCCTTCAACAGCCAGTTCCCCGGCACGCAGTCGCTCGCCATGACGCTCTTCGCGGCCACGCCGCCGGTGCCCGACCACGTGCTCACCACGGCGTTCCAGGTCGGCACCAAGGAGGTGGACAAGATCAGGTCCAGGCTCGCCCCGAAAAAGGCCTGACTAAACAATGCTTACGTACTCCTAAGATGTTTCTTCCGAGTGACATGATTCAGTTCCTGATTTGTGCTATTTCTACTCACTTTTACTCACCTGCGTTGTTTTCTTGATTTGTTGGATCCTCATTGTGTAATGCTGCCCTGAAGTAGCAAGTACAAAAGCTGGTAGGTCTGTGCTGCTTGTAATAATCAGACCAAGTCATTTGTTGGTTCTAAATCTAATCATTCCACCATTATGGTTGCAGCAGCTTCACAACTCAAGAACCGTCCCCTCTTTGTACTTTTTATTGATTATATTCTTTGCTTCTGCGTTGGAGTATGATAACTCCGACAACAGAAAAGAACCTTTGTGGCCCTGCAAACATCCGAATGAGTAATCCGACGACCAACATAAAGAACCACCGATGCCACATGAGAGCATCTCCGATAGAACACGTAGATGCAAAAATACCTAACTTTTGCATCTCCGAGGGCCAAAAATACCTCTCCAAACAGATAGTGTAGATGAATTTTTTTTTTACATCTTTGCCTCCCGAAGATGTAAACTATAACACCCCTCGATGTAAATTTGCATCTCCACCTACAGAAGATGTAAAATCGCGACCGTCCGCCAACTGCCCAACTGCCCTTCCTTTCCCTTCCGCGCGACCAGCCGCCACCCGCCCGACTCCACCACCGGCCAAATCCGCACCAAATCGCCCCCCCCCCCCGCGCGCCGCCGGGCCCGCCGCGACTTCGCCGCCCCCTCTCCCCCCTCCCCCCCGATCCCCTGCCACCTGCCTCGTCGTTGAACGAAGCTTCTCTCACGGTTGTGGTTGGCCTAAACGCCTTCCCCGGCGAGGTCTACGATGGGCTAAGCTTCTTCCTAGCCTAGACCCCCCGCCGGAGTTAGTGGAGGCGCGCCACTCCGCCCACCCGACGGCCGCAAGGCTCGGCCATTCTTCCGGTCGTGCGAAGCCGCCCGCAGGCCGCACCGAGCTCCCGACTTCTTCTCTGCCGACGTGCGGCCATCTCCTCTGTCGTGCAGTTGCCGCCGCCCGCACCCGCCACCGCCGACGGCTGCGCAACCCGCAGCCGGCCAATTTCGTCCACCACACAAGCAAGGTATTCGACCAAATTCCCGAAGGTAAGAAAACGATGAAACTTGACGGGTTTTTTGTTGGGGATGGAAAGTTAGTTTGACGGTGATTTTCTGCATTGTAGATGAGCTCGTGTGACTCCTTTTTCGTGGATGATTCCTCGTCGGATGAGGAATTTGATTTGAATGAAGAAGAGGACATTGCAATGCTAGTGGCAATGCACAAGGGGAAGAAGCCGAAGCACAGTGGTTCCGTGTATGGCCGTGCGTTCATTCGGAGAGAACGGGTTCATGCGCACAAGAGGTTGATGCGCAACTACTTCGGTTCACCACATGTTTTTCCGGAGAGGTACTTCCGATGCCGGTTCAGAATGTCCAAAGACTTTTTCATCCACATTTGCAATTCCGTGAAGCAGCATGATCGATCCTTCGAGCGGAGGAGGAATTGTGCAGGGTTGCTTGGACATAGTACCGAACAGAAGGTCATTGCCGCATTGCCCGATGGCCTACGGTTGTCGGAGTAAATAGCCATGGGTAGCCTAGCCGGCTTCCTCTGGCCCTTCTGAAAAAGTTACGAGCCCGCCCGGCTTTCAAGAATCCAAGACATGGGGCCGCCTTCCCCTAGCTGGCTGCAATCCAGGCCGGCTTTCGGAAGGCGGTCCGACTTTAGCCCTCATGAGAAGGCCGACTCCAAGAAGCCGGCCATGAGAAGGCCGACTCCAAGAAGCCGGCTCCCTATAAAGCGATCAAGACCGTACCCACAAAGTTTGCACCCATCTAACGGCGGTGCGACGGGGCGTGACTACAGTAAAGCCTGCCACCCCCGAATCCCGGAGCACGCCTGCCATGGTGCGCCGTACGGGCTAGGCACGACCCGTCCGGCGTGGCACTGTTGCCATGTTGACCCTGGCATCACCCACGACGGGCCGCCAGCGTGGCCCACAGACGGTGGGCCCCTTTGAGCAGAGAGACGCCCGAAGGCGGCCACGCCTCCAACTAGTCGGCCCAAGACAGAGCCGGCTCCCCGCAGCCGGCTTGCCGCCTTCCTCGAAGAGGACGCCCCATTAAGGAGACAAGACGCGGTAAGGCTACAGCAATCGCCTGACAGGCGGCGGTACTGTAGCCGCGCTTACCACGATGAAGCCCACGTCAGCAAGATGGAGCCACAGTAACCAGCCGCCGACCAGGCCCTGGACAGTGGGGCCTGCCTGTCGACCAAGGGGCCGGCAGCCGGCGGGACCCACCAGTCGGCGGGCCCCAGCAGCCGGCGCAGAAGCCGGCGAGCGCAGTCATAGACGGCTGGGCCCCGTGCCCAGTCGGATTACCATTGTACCCCGGGGGGTAGGCCTATATAAACCCCCCGGAGCACCCATGCAAAGGGTTCGACCCCCCGCTAGTTCTAGACACCACATAGGGAGTAGAAGCGGGCGAGCCGTGCCCTTCTTCCTCCTCCCCCCAAACAGCTCGAGGAGCGTTTTGTAGCTACTTGATTCATATAGTGAGCATGCGGAGACCTCGCAGAGCAGCAGTAGGGGTGTTATCTCCACGGAGAGCCCCGAAGCTGGGTAAGATCCGCCGGCGTGCACGTCTTCGCCTTATCCCGTTTCCAGGCACCGGCGATGTCTTACTGGCTCCCACAATGATAAGCCACCCATTGGCATATGTCGCACCTACCACCCGACATTTGGCGCCCACCGTGGGGCCAGGTGCACCGTCGTTCGAAGACCTGTTCTGGACGGGAACCTTATTCCTCCCCCGCGAGCGTAGCCAGCTCGGCACGCCCGATGGCGCTTGCCACGACGCGCTGCAAGGCGTCACCAGCATCTGCGCGGCAAGCGGCCTCGCCGATCTCCTCGACGAAACTCTCACCTCTGACGAGCTCGCCACCGATGCGGGCACCGACCACCTCGCCAACCTTCTCGGCCAGCTCCATGTCTCCAGCGAGCCCGCTGCGGACCTGGAGTCGGTTGGCTCCACCGACCCGATGCCTGTCGACTCCGACACGGCCTCCTACGACACCTTCCTCACCAACGTCGCGATCTACAACGACCCGCTTCCTCGAGCCGACGGCTGCGATGCTGTCACCGCCGAAGTGATGGTTGTCGGCCACAGCGGCCTGGCCGACGAGAGCGCCCACGACGCCTCGCGCACGGCGGCCCACGACTTGTCCGCTCCCCTCCCGGCTAATGCCGACGACGAAGCACTGGAGGCACGCCGCCTCGCCCTCCTCGCAGAGGGCCGGAGGCTGGCCTCCGTAAGACGCCTCACTGAGGCCTACCAGCGCGAAGCTGACCGCGCCGCCTTCGGCACGCCGGCCCCGGGCGGGCCAAGCCGGGCCGGCCTTGTCAAGCAACGCGGCGCCGTCATCGCCGACACGCTGGGAGTCGACCGCCCGGTCTATGCCACTCCGCTCGAGAACTTGCGTGCCGCCCAGGCGGCTGTAGACGAGTTGGACGGCTTGGAGGCCGAAGACCTGCCCCACATGACCCGGCGCATCCAGCAATTGATTGACGCAGCCGCGCAGCGACACGAAGCCGACGCCCGCGCGGAAAGCCCTCCCCCGCGCCGAGAACACGGCGCGACGTCCCGGACACCGACTACGAGCAATACCCGCGCCGACGCGAGAAGCAGCCGGCTGCCAGCCGCAGCCGGACCCGGATCTCCATCGAGCGAGACGCGGACGGTCATCCCCGAGCCATGGAATGGCGGGGCGACCCGCCTCCGCCTCCGCCCCGTGGAGAGAGATATCCCGCCTCGCCGCCAGTGGCGCACCCGACTCTCAGCGGCCGGCTAGGCCGCCGCGAAGGAATCGGCGAGAACGACGCCCGCCATCGGATCGACCGCCTGGCGCGATCCCTGGCATTGGAAGAAGAAGACGATGTCGGCCCGCCTTGTTTCGGCCCCCGCATCCGCGACGAGCCCTTTTCCCAAAGGGTTCTCGCTCCCAAGAGACACGCCCAAGTACAACGGCTCCGTGAAGCCGGAAGATTGGTTGATCGACTACTCCACGGCGGTTAGCATAGCCAACGGTAACCGGCGCGTCGCCGTAAAGTACGTGCCCCTCATGCTGCAAGGCACGGCGCGGACCTGGCTCAACAGCCTCAAGCCGCGTAGCATCAACAGCTGGCTAGACTTCACAGAAGCCTTCATCCGCAACTTCACCAGCACCTACAAGCGGGCTCCCAAGCCCAGACAGCTCTCCTTGTGCGTACAAGGCCCCGCCGAGTCCACTCGCGATTACCTCACGCGTTGGGCCGAGCTCCGCAACTCCTGTGAAGGGGTGCACGAGGTGCAAGCCATAGAATACTTCACAGCCGGATGCCGAGAAGGCACCCTCCTCAAGCACAAGCTCCTCTGCGACGAGCCGGCTACCCTCGACGAACTTCTGGACATAGCGGACAAGTACGCCACCGCCGACTCCTCGATGAAGACCGAGCTTCGGGTAGACGCGTCCGGAAAGGTACTCAACCCGGCGCCCAAGACGCCGGCTGGGGATTCCGGCCGACACCCCAACTCGAACGACCACAAGCGCAAGGGCCCCGCGCCGCCTCCCGCCAGCCGGCAGGTGGCCACGGTCGAAGATGCGCCGCCTGAAGAACGACCGGCGCCCAAGAAGCCCAAGGGCGGCAGGCCGGCTTGGCAGCCCGCCTTCTCCTACGAGCAAACCCTCGACGCCCCTTGCAAGTTCCACAGCGGCGCGAAGCCGTCCAACCACACGACCCGGAAGTGCCATTGGCTCACCCGAATCTCTAAGGGCGAGGGGCTCGTGCCGCCTCCGCCTGCCGGCCCGCCGCCTCCGCCTCCGCCGCCTCCGGCCGCTCGGCCCGCAGTCGGAGCCGTGCATGACGAGTTCCCTGACGAGCAAGCAACCTACATCGTCTTTACGAGCCAGCCCGAAGACCGGCGCAGCAAACGCCAAGAGCGCCAGGAAGTTAGCATGGTCGCTGCCAACCCCGCCGGACACATGCATTGGTCAGAAAAGCCCATCAGCTGGAGCCGGGCCGACCATCCGGAGGTGATGCCGTCTCTCGGCTCTTATGCCTTGGTCCTGGAAGCCACCCTCGCAACGGACAGACACGCCGCCCGCTTCTCTCGTGTGTTGATAGACGGCGGGAGCAGCATCAACATCCTGTACCGTGACACCCTGGAGAAGCTAAACGTCAAGACAAAGCAGCTCACGCCCACTCGGACAGTGTTCCACGGCATCGTACCCGGCCTGTCCTGCGCCCCCATTGGCAAAATCAAGATTGATGTACTTTTTGGGGACAAGGAGCATTTCCGCCGGGAAGCGATCTGGTTTGAAGTGGTGGACCTGGAGAGCCCTTACCATGCATTGCTGGGCCGACCTGCCTTGGCCAAATTCATGGCAGTTCCCCACTATGCATACCTCAAGGTGAAGATACCAAGTACCAAAGGCGTCATCACCGTAGCCGATGATTACAAGAAGTCCTCCGAGTGCGCAGCGGCCAGCAGCCGGCTGGCCGAGTCCCTTGTGATTGCCGAAGAGAAGAAGATGTTGGACCGAGTCGTGGCCATAGCCGGCAAACAGTCGGCCGTGTCCCCCGACCCCAAGGAGCATGACACCCAAGGATCTTTCCAGCCGGCCAAGGAGACGAAGAAGATACCTCTTGACCCCGAGCATCCAGAGAGGTTTGCCGTCATCGGGGCAAACCTGAACAGCAAATAGGAAGGCGAGCTCGCCGATTTCCTCCGTGAGAATCGGGACATCTTTGCATGGTCCCCCAAGGACATGCCGGGTGTTCCGAGGAAATTCGCCGAGCACAAACTACACGTTCGAGAAGACGCAAAGCCAGTCAGACAACCCCTTCGCCGATTGTCGGAGGAGAAGCGCAGGATTGTAGGGGAGGAGATAGCCCGGCTCTTGGCGGCCGGCTTCATCATGGAAGTTTTCTTTCCAGAGTGGCTCGCCAACCCGGTCCTTGTGCTAAAGAAGAACAACAAGTGGCGCATGTGTATAGACTACACGAGCCTCAACAAGGCCTGCCCCAAAGATCCTTTTGCCCTGCCAAGGATTGACCAAGTGATAGACTCCACAGCCGGATGCGAGCTGTTGAGTTTTTTGGATGCTTACTCCGGATATCATCAGATAAAGCTAGACCCGGACGACCGCCTGAAGACCGCTTTCATCACGCCATTTGGAGCCTTCTGCTACCTGACTATGACATTCGGCTTGAGAAATGCCGGTGCCACTTTTCAGCGTTGCATGTAGAAGTGCCTCCTCAAGCAACTCGGCAGAAACGCTCACGTATACGTGGACGACATCGTGGTGAAGACGGAGAAGCACGGCACCTTGCTGGAAGACCTCAAGGAAACGTTTGAGAACTTACGCCGGTTCCAAATCAAGCTCAACCCCGAAAAATGCGTGTTCGGAGTGCCAGCCAGCCAGCTCCTAGGCTTCTTGGTCTCCGAATGCGGCATCGAATGCAACCCGGTGAAGATCAAGGCCATCGAGAGAATGGCGATCCCCACTAAGCTTCGAGACATTCAGAAGTTCATCGGGTGCTTAGCCTCCTTGAACCGCTTCATCAGCCGGCTCGGAGAGAAAGCTCTCTCTCTCTACCGCCTCATGAAGAAGAGCACTCACTACGAGTGGAGCGACCAGGCCGACCAAGCTTTTCACGAGCTGAAGAAGATGCTGGCCACGCCGCCTGTCCTCGCGGCGCCGACTGAGAAAGAGCCCATGCTCCTCTACATCGCTGCAACCAGCCGGGTGGTCAGCACCGTCATCATAGTCCAGCGCCCAGAAGAAGGCCGAGCCCAGCCGGTCCAGAGGCCGGTGTATTATTTGAGCGAGGTGCTGTCCGCTTCAAAGCAGAACTACCCGCACTACCAAAAGATGTGTTATGGCGTGTACTTCACCGCCAAGAAGCTGAATCCCTACTTTGAAGAGCATTCCATCACGGTCGTATGCACTGCCCCGCTAGCCGAGATCATAGGCAGCCGGGACGCATCCGGCCGGGTGGCGAAATGGGCCATCGAGCTGGCCCCGTACACGATCTTCTACCAGCCCCGCACTGCCATCAAGTCCCAAGCACTGGCCGACTTCCTCGTCGACTGGGCCGAGACCCAGTACCTGCCGCCGGCTCCCGACTCCCCCCATTGGCGCATGCACTTCGACGGGTCCAAGATGCACACCGGCTTGGGAGCCGGCGTCGTCCTTACCTCTCCGAAAGGCGACAAGCTCAGATACACGCTACAGATCCACTTTGCTGCCTCCAACAATGTGGCCGAGTACGAGGCGCTTATACATGGGCTCCGGCTTGCCAAAGAACTTGGCATTCGCCGGATCCTATGTTATGGCGACTCGGACCTGGTAGTCCAGCAATCATCCGGCGACTGGGACGCCAAGGACGCGAATATGGCGAGCTACCGCTTCCTGGTCCAACAACTCAGCGGATACTTTGAAGGATGCGAGTTCCTCCACGTACCGCGAGCCGACAACGAGCCAGCCGATGCCTTGGCTCGAATAGGCTCCACTCGGCAAGCAATTCCAACCGGCGTCACTCTACAACGCCTCCTCAAGCCGTCTATCAAGCCGTCTCCGGAATTCGATTCCATCTTCGTGCCGCCTGACCCCGATGCGGCCGGGTCCGGCTCGAAGAATCAAGTAGCCGACCCCAAGACCCCCGTAGCCGGCCCGGCAACTTCGGCAGCCGGCTCGGGGACTTCGGCAGTAGGCTCGGGGACTTTGGCAACCGGCTCGGGGACTGCCACGACCGGCTCGGGGACTACGGTAGCCGGCCCGGGGACTGCACCAGCACTACAGCCGGCGGCCGACTCCAGCACCTCACCGCCTAGCCCGCCCACCCTGGTGGCAGTAGCCACTTTGGCAGTAGAAGAAGTCGCAGCTCCATCATGGGCTCAGTCCATCCTCAACTTCCTAGTAAACCAAGACCTGCCGGCTGACGAAACAGAAGCAAGACAAGTCCAGTGTCGAGCCGGAGCGTACACAATCGTCAACAGAGAACTACTCAAGCGCAGCGTCACTGGAATCCTCCAACGGTGCGTCGAGCAAGAGAAGGGCATTGCAATCCTCACAAACATTCACCAAAGAGAATGCGGCCACCATGCGGCCTCAAGATCACTTGTCGCCAAAGCCTTCCGCCATGGTTTCTTCTGGCCGACAGCTTTGGATGACGCCAAAGAATTAGTCAAACATTGCAAGGGATGCCAACTCTTCAGCTCCAAGCAACACATGCCGGCTTCGGCACTCAAGACCATTCCCCTCACTTGGCCCTTTGCCGTTTGGGGACTGGACATGGTGGGCCCATTCAAGACGGCGCGCGGCGGCATGACACATTTGTTGGGGAACGTAGTAATTTTAAAAATTTCCTATGCACACGCAAGATCATGGTGATGCATAGCAACGAGGGGAGAGTATTGTCTACGTACCCAACACAGACCGACTGCGGAAGCGATGACACGACGTAGAGGAAGTAGTCGTATGTCTTCTCGATCCAACCGATCAAGCACCGAAACTACGGCACCTCCGAGTTCGAGCACACGTTCAGCTCGATGACGATCCCCGGACTCCGATCCAGCAAAGTGTCGGGGAAGAGTTTCGTCAGCACGACGGCGTGGTGACGATCTTGATGAACTACAGCAGCAGGGCTTCGCCTAAACTCCGCTACAGTATTATCGAGGAATATGGTGGCAGGGGGCACCGCACACGGCTAAGGAATAGATCACGTGGATCAACTTGTGTCAACTTGTGTCTTTGGGTGCCTTTACCTCAGTATATAAAGGAGCCAAGGGGGGAGGGGGCGCCGGCCAAGAGAGAGAGGCGCAGGAGGAGTCCGACTCCTACCGGGAGTAGGACTCCCCCCCAATCCTATTCCAACTAGGATTCCCAAGGGGGAAAGAGGGAGAGGGGTGGCCGGCCACCTCTCCTAGTCCTAATAGGACTAGGGGAAGGGGGAGAGGCGCGCAGCCCCCTTGGGCTGCCCCTTTCTCCTTTCCACTAAGGCCCATGATGGCCCATATGGCTCCCGGGGGGTTCCGGTAACCTCCCGGTAACCCGGTAAAATCCCGATTTTACCCGGAACACTTCCGATGTCCAAACATAGGCTTCCAATATATCAATCTTTATGTCTCGACCATTTCGAGACTCCTCATCATGTCCGTGATCACATCCGGGACTCCGAACAACCTTCGATACATCAAAATGCATAAACTCATAATATAACTGTCATCGCAACCTTAAGCGTGCGGACCCTACGGGTTCGAGAACAATGTAGACATGACCGAGACACGTCTCTGGTCAATAACCAATAGCGGGACCTGGATGCCCATATTGGCTCCTACATATTCTACGAAGATCTTTATCGGTCAGACCGCATAACAACATACGTTGTTCCCTTTGTCATCGGTATGTTACTTGCCCGAGATTCGATCGTCGGTATCCAATACCTAGTTCAATCTCGTTACCGGCAAGTCTCTTTACTCGTTCCGTAATACATCATCTCACAACTAACATATTAGTTGTAATGCTTGCAAGGCTTATGTGATGTGTATTACTGAGAGGGCCCAGAGATACCTCTCCGACAATCGGAGTGACAAATCCTAATCTCGAAATACGCCAACCCAACATCGACCATTGGAGACACCTGTAGTACTCCTTTATAATCACCCAGTTACGTTGTGATGTTTGGTAGTACCCAAAGTGTTCCTCCGGTAAACGGGAGTTGCATAATCTCATAGTCATAGGAACATGTATAAGTCATGGATAAAGCAATAGCAACATACTAAACGATCGGGTGCTAAGCTAATAGAATGGGTCATGTCAATCAGATCATTCAACTAATGATGTGACCTCGTTTAATCAAATAACAACTCTTTGTTCATGGTTAGGAAACATAACCATCTTTGATTAACGAGCTAGTCTAGTAGAGGCATACTAGTGACACTCTGTTTGTCTATGTATTCACACATGTATTATGTTTCCGGTTAATACAATTCTAGCATGAATAATAAACCTTTATCATGATATAAGGAAATAAATAATAACTTTATTATTGCCTCTAGGGCATATTTCCTTCAGTCTCCCACTTGCACTAGAGTCAATAATCTAGATTACACTGTAATGATCCTAACACCCATGGAGTCTTGGTGCTGATCATGTTTTGCTCGTGGAAGAGGCTTAGTCAACGGGTCTGCAACATTCAGATCCGTATGTATCTTGCAAATCTCTATGTCTCCCACCTGGACTAGATCCCGGATGGAGTTGAAGCGTCTCTTGATGTGTTTGGTCTTTTTGTGAAATCTGGATTCCTTTGCCAAGGCAATTGCACCAGTATTGTCACAAAAGATTTTCATTGGACCCGATGCACTAGGTATGACACCTAGATCGGATATGAACTCCTTCATCCAGACTCCTTCGTTCGCTGCTTCCGAAGCAGCTATATACTCCGCTTCACATGTAGATCCCGCTACGACGCTTTGTTTAGAACTGCACCAACTGACAGCTCCACCGTTTAATGTAAACACGTATCCGGTTTGCGATTTAGAATCGTCCGGATTAGTGTCAAAGCTTGCATCAACGTAACCTCTTACGGTGAGCTCTTTGTCACCCCCATATATGAGAAACATATCCTTAGTCCTTTTCAGGTATTTCAGGATGTTCTTGACCGCTGTCCAGTGATCCACTCCTGGATTACTTTGGTACCTCCCTGCTAAACTTATAGCAAGGCATACATCAGGTCTGGTACACAGCATTGCATACATGATAGAGCCTATGGCTGAAGCATAGGGAACATCTTTCATTTTCTCTCTATCTTCTGCAGTGGTCGGCCTTTGAGTCTTACTCAATCTCACACCTTGTAACACAGGCAAGAACCCTTTCTTTGCTTGATCCATTTTGAACTTCTTCAAAATCTTGTCAAGGTATGTGCTTTGTGAAAGTCCAATTAAGCGTCTTGATCTATCTCTATAGATTTTTATGCCTAATATGTAAGCAGTTTCACCGAGGTCTTTCATTGAAAAACTTTTATTCAAGTATCCCTTTATGCTATCCAGAAATTCCATATCATTTCCAATCAGTAATATGTCATCCACATATAATATTAGAAATGCTACAGAGCTCCCACTCACTTTCTTGTAAATACAGGCTTCTCCGAAAGTCTGTATAAAACCAAATGCTTTGATCACACTATCGAAGCGTTTATTCCAACTCCGAGAGGCTTGCACCAGTCCATAAATGGATCGCTGGAGCTTGCACACTTTGTTAGCTCCCTTTGGATCGACAAAACCTTCCGGTTGCATCATATACAACTCTTCTTCCAGAAATCCATTCAGGAATGCAGTTTTGACATCCATCTGCCAAATTTCATAATCATAAAATGCGGCAACTGCTAACATGATTCGGACAGACTTAAGCATCGCTACGGGTGAGAAAGTCTCATCGTAGTCAATCCCTTGAACTTGTCGAAAACCTTTTGCGACAAGTCGAGCTTTGTAGACAGTAACATTACCATCAGCCTCAGACGCCTTCTTAAAGACCCATTCACTCTCAATTGCTTGCCGATCATTGGGCAAGTCAACCAAAGTCCATACTTTGTTCTCATACATGGATCCCATCTCAGATTTCATGGCTTCAAGCCACTTTGCGGAATCTGGGCTCATCATCGCTTCTTCATAGTTCGTAGGTTCATCATGATCTAGTAGCATGACTTCCAGAACATGATTTCCGTACCACTCTAGTGCGGATCTCACTCTGGTTGATCTACGAGGTTCAATAGTATCTTGATCTAAAGTTTCATGATCATCATCATTAGCTTCCTCACTTATTGGTGTAGGTGTCGCAGAAACAGTTTTCTGTGATGTTCTACTTTCTAATAAGGGAGTAGGTACAGTTACCTCGTCAAGTTCTACTTTCCTCCCACTCACTTCTTTCGAGAGAAACTCCTTCTCTAGAAAGTTTCCGAATTTAGCAACAAAAATCTTGCCTTCGGATCTGTGATAGAAGGTGTATCCAATAGTTTCCTTTGGATACCCTATGAAGACACATTTCTCCGATTTGGGTTCGAGCTTATCAGGTTGAAGCTTTTTCACATAAGCATTGCAGCCCCAAACTTTAAGAAACGACAACTTTGGTTTCTTGCCAAACCATAGTTCATAAGGCGTCGTCTCAACGGATTTTGATGGTGCCCTATTTAACGTGAATGCGGCTGTCTCTAAAGCATAACCCCAAAATGATAGCGGTAACTCAGTAAGAGACATCATAGATCGTACCATATCTAGTAAAGTACGATTACGACGTTCGGACACACCATTACGCTGTGGTGTTCCGGGTGGCGTGAGTTGCGAAACTATTCCACAATTTTTCAAATGTACACCAAACTCGTAACTCAAATATTCTCCTCCACGATCAGATCGTAGAAATTTTATTTTCTTGTTACGATGATTTTCAACTTCACTCTGAAATTCTTTGAACTTTTCAAATGTTTCAGACTTATGTTTCATTAAGTAGATATACCCATATCTGCTTAAGTCATCTGTGAAGGTGAGAAAATAACGATATCCGCCACGAGCCTCAATATTCATTGGTCCACATACATCGGTATGTATGATTTCCAACAAATCTGTTGCTCTCTCCATAGTACTGGAGAACGGTGTTTTAGTCATCTTGCCCATGAGGCACGGTTCGCAAGTACCAAGTGATTCATAATCAAGTGGTTCCAAAAGTCCATCAGTATGGAGTTTCTTCATGCGCTTTACACCGATATGACCTAAACGACAATGCCACAAATAAGTTGCACTTTCATTATCAACTCTGCATCTTTTGGTTTCAACATTATGAATATGTGTGTCACTACTATCGAGATTCATCAAAAATAGACCACTCTTCAAAGGTGCATGACCATAAAAGATATTACTCATATAAATAGAACAACCATTATTCTCTGACTTAAATGAATAACCGTCTCGCATTAAACAAGATCCAGATATAATGTTCATGCTCAACGCTGGCACCAAATAACAATTATTTAGGTCTAATATTAATCCCGAAGGTAGATGTAGAGGTAGCGTGCCGACCGCGATCACATCGACTTTGGAACCGTTTCCTACGCGCATCGTCACCTCGTCCTTTGCTAGTGTCCGCTTATTCTGTAGTCCCTGTTTCGAGTTGCAAATATTAGCAACAGAACCAGTATCAAATACCCAGGTGCTACTGCGAGCATTAGTAAGGTACACATCAATAACATGTATATCACATATACCTTTGTTCACCTTGCCATCCTTCTTATCCGCCAAATACTTGAGGCAGTTCCGCTTCCAGTGACCAGTCTGCTTGCAGTAGAAGCACTCAGTTTCAGGCTTAGGTCCAGACTTGGGTTTCTTCTCTTGAGCAGCAACTTGCTTGCTGTTCTTCTTGAAGTTCCCCTTCTTCTTCCCTTT
This sequence comes from Triticum aestivum, assembly GCF_018294505.1. Classification (NCBI taxonomy): domain Eukaryota; kingdom Viridiplantae; phylum Streptophyta; class Magnoliopsida; order Poales; family Poaceae; genus Triticum; species Triticum aestivum. Next base: position 65,438,381 of record NC_057794.1, on the reverse strand, counting down.
GCCCTTTTTTCTTGAAACTAGTGGTTTTGTTAACCATCAACACTTGATGCTCCTTCTTGATTTCTACCTCACCAGCTTTCAGCATTGCGAAGAGCTCGGGAATAGTCTTGTTCATCCCTTGCATATTATAGTTCATCACGAAGCTTTTGTAGCTTGGTGGCAGTGACTGGAGAATTCTGTCAATGACGCAATCATCCGGAAGAGTAACTCCCAATTGAATCAAGTGTTTATTATACCCAGACATTTTGAGTATATGCTCACTGACAGAACTGTTCTCCTCCATCTTACAGCTATAGAACTTATTGGAGACTTCATATCTCTCAATCCGGGCATTTGCTTGAAATATTAACTTCAACTCCTGGAACATCTCATATGCTCCATGACGTTCAAAACGTCGTTTGAAGTCCCGATTCTAAGCCATAAAGCATGGCACACTGAACTATCGAGTAGTCATCAGCTTTGCTCTGCCAGACGTTCATAACTTCTGGTGTTGCTCTAGCAGCAGGCCTGGCACCTAGCGGTGCTTCCAGGACGTAATTCTTCTGTGCAGCAATGAGGATAATCCTCAAGTTACGGACCCAGTCCGTGTAATTGCTACCATCATCTTTCAACTTTGCTTTCTCAAGGAACGCATTAAAATTTAACGGAACAACAGCACGAGCCATCTATCTACAATCAACATAAACAAGCAAGATACTATCAGGTACTAAGTTCATGATAAGTTTAAGTTCAGTTAATCAAATTTACTTAAGAACTCCCACTTAGATAGACATCTCTCTAATCCTCTAAGTGATCACGTGATCCAAATCAACTAAACCATAACCGATCATCACGTGAGATGGAGTAGTTTTCAATGGTGACCATCGTTATGTTGATCATATCCACTATATGATTCACGCTCGACCTTTCGGTCTCCGTGTTCCGAGGCCATATCTGTATATGCTTGGCTCGTCAAGTATAACCTGAGTATTCCGCGTGTGCAACTGTTTTGCACCCATTGTATTTGAACGTAGAGCCTATCACACCCGATCATCACGTGGTGTCTCAGCACGAAGAACTTTCGCAACGGTGCATACTCAGGGAGAACACTTCTTGATAATTTAGTGAGAGATCATCTTATAATGCTACCGTCAATCAAAGCAAGATAAGATGCATAAAAGATAAACATCACATGCAATCAATATAAGTGATATGATATGGCCATCATTATCTTGTGCCTGTGATCTCCATCTCCGAAGCACCGTCATGATCACCATCGTCACCGGCGTGACACCTTGATCTCCGTCGTAGCATCGTTGTCGTCTCGCCAATCTTATGCTTCCACGACTATCACTACCGTTTAGTAATAAAGTAAAGCATTACATCGCGATTGCATTGCATACAATAAAGCGACAACCATATGGCTCCAGCCAGTTGCCGATAACTCGGTTACAAAACATGATCATCTCATACAATAAAATTTAGCATCATGCCTTGACCATATCACATCACAACATGCCCTGCAAAAACAAGTTAGACGTCCTCTACTTTGTTGTTGCAAGTTTTACGTGGCTGCTACGGGCTTAAGTAAGAACTCATCTCACCTACGCATCAAAACCACAACGATAGTTTGTCAAATAGACTCCGTTTTAACCTTCTCAAGGACCGGGCATAGCCACACTTGGTTCAACTAAAGTTGGAGAGACAGTCGCCCGCAAGCCATCTATGTGCAAAGCACGTCGAGGGAACCGGTCTCGCGTAAGCGTACGCGTAAGGTTGGTCCAGGTTGTCTCGTCCAACAATACCGCCGAACCAAAGTATGACATGCTGGTAGGCAGTATGACTTGTATCGTCCACAACTCACTTGTGTTCTACTCGTGCAAATAACATCAAACCATAAAACCTAGGCTCTGATGCCACTGTTGGGGAACGTAGTAATTTTAAAAATTTCCTACGCACACGCAAGATCATGGTGATGCATAGCAACGAGGGGAGAGTATTGTCTACGTACCCAACACAGACCGACTGCGGAAGCGATGACACGACGTAGAGGAAGTAGTCGTACGTCTTCTCGATCCAACCGATCAAGCACCGAAACTACGGCACCTCCGAGTTCGAGCACACGTTCAGCTCGATGACGATCCCCGGACTCCGATCCAGCAAAGTGTCGGGGAAGAGTTTCGTCAGCACGACGGCGTGGTGACAATCTTGATGAACTACAGCAGCAGGGCTTCGCCTAAACTCCGCTACAGTATTATCGAGGAATATGGTGGCAGGGGGCACCGCACACGGCTAAGGAATAGATCACGTGGATCAACTTGTGTCAACTTGTGTCTTTGGGTGCCTTTACCTCAGTATATAAAGGAGCCAAGGGGGGAGGGGGCGCCGGCCAAGAGAGAGAGGCGCAGGAGGAGTCCTACTCCTACCGGGAGTAGGACTCCCCCCCAATCCTATTCCAACTAGGATTCCCAAGGGGGAAAGAGGGAGAGGGGTGGCCGGCCACCTCTCCTAGTCCTAATAGGACTAGGGGAAGGGGGGGAGGCGCGCAGCCCCCTTGGGATGCCCCTTTCTCCTTTCCACTAAGGCCCATGATGGCCCATATGGCTCCCGGGGGGTTCCGGTAACCTCCCGGTAACCCGGTAAAATCCCGATTTTACCCGGAACACTTCCGATGTCCAAACATAGGCTTCCAATATATCAATCTTTATGTCTCGACCATTTCGAGACTCCTCGTCATGTCCGTGATCACATCCGGGACTCCGAACAACCTTCGGTACATCAAAATGCATAAACTCATAATATAACTGTCATCGTAACCTTAAGCGTGCGGACCCTACGGGTTCGAGAACAATGTAGACATGACCGAGACACGTCTCTGGTCAATAACCAATAGCGGGACCTGGATGCCCATATTGGCTCCTACATATTCTACGAAGATCTTTATCGGTCAGACCGCATAACAACATACGTTGTTCCCTTTGTCATCGGTATGTTACTTGCCCGAGATTCGATCGTCGGTATCCAATACCTAGTTCAATCTCGTTACCGGCAAGTCTCTTTACTCGTTCCGTAATACATCATCTCACAACTAACATATTAGTTGTAATGCTTGCAAGGCTTATGTGATGTGTATTACCGAGAGGGCCCAGAGATACCTCTCCGACAATCGGAGTGACAAATCCTAATCTCGAAATACGCCAACCCAACATCGACCATTGGAGACACCTGTAGTACTCCTTTATAATCACCCAGTTACGTTGTGACGTTTGGTAGTACCCAAAGTGTTCCTCCGGTAAACGGGAGTTGCATAATCTCATTGTCATAGGAACATGTATAAGTCATGGATAAAGCAATAGCAACATACTAAACGATCGGGTGCTAAGCTAATAGAATGGGTCATGTCAATCAGATCATTCAACTAATGATGTGACCTCGTTTAATCAAATAACAACTCTTTGTTCATGGTTAGGAAACATAACCATCTTTGATTAACGAGCTAGTCTAGTAGAGGCATACTAGTGACACTCTGTTTGTCTATGTATTCACACATGTATTATGTTTCCGGTTAATACAATTCTAGCATGAATAATAAACCTTTATCATGATATAAGGAAATAAATAATAACTTTATTATTGCCTCTAGGGCATATTTCCTTCAGCATTTGCTCGTCGGCGTGGACAAATTCACCAAGTGGATTGAGGCAAAGCCGATCAAGAAGCTGAATGGGCCGACTGTCGTGACGTTCATCGCAGACATAACAACTCGGTACGGCGTGCCGCACAGCATCATCACCGACAATGGCACGAATTTTGCCAAAGGAGCCTTGGCACGTTTCTGCGCAGCCCAAGGTATCTGGCTGGACTTAGCATCCGTCGCCCACCCGCAGTCAAACGGCCAGGTCGAGCGAGCCAACGGCCTCATCCTCTCCGGCATCACGCCCCGACTGGTTGTACCTCTGGAGCGCTAAGCCGGCTGTCCTCTGGAGTCTGCGCACTACACCAAACAAGTCAACTGGCTTCACCCCTTTCTTCCTTGTGTATGGTGCCGAGGCGGTCATCCCAACTGACATCGAGTTCGACTCGCCTCGGGTAACCATGTACACGGAAGCGGAGGCCAAGGAAGCATGAGAAGACGGCGTCGACCTGCTGGAAGAAAGCCGGCTGTTAGCCCTCAGCCGGTCTGCAATCTACCAGCAGGGTTTGCGCTGCTACCACAGCCGGAAGGTCAGGCCAAGATCTTTCCAAGAGGGCGATCTTGTGCTCCGGCTGATCCAGCGAACAGCCGGCCAGCACAAGCTCTCAGCCCCTTGGGAAGGCCCCTTCGTCATCAGCAGAGCTCTAGGCAACGACTCCTACTACCTGATCGACGCACAGAAGCCGAAGGCGCGCAAGAGAGACGACTCCGGCAAGGAGTCGGAACGACCATGGAACGCCAACCTCCTCCGAAGATTTTACAGTTGAAATGCAGTATGTACCGCGCTAACTTTTGTATTAAGTACAAGACAATAGGCTTCCCGAGGAGGGCTCGGGGACTGCCATCCCTTATTTATAAATGAAAAGTATCATGCTTATGACCTTGTCGTATCATTTACTTATTCCGTCCGGCACCGAGTTCGACTAGTCGGCTCAGGGACTGGCCGACTGGAGTTATGTTAGAAGTCCTACCCGCAGTCAGACAAGTAGTGTGCCGGCTCTCAAGCCTTCTCCTGCCAAAAGTCGCAGTTCGAAGAACCGGCTGTCCGGCTGGCAAGAGTTAAAGGTAGGAACGGGCGCCCACACGAAAAACGGCTAGGGACTAACGGACTAATATAACAAAAGCCGGTTTTTCTCACACCGCCGACTGGCTACCAGAGTAGCCGGCTGGCCGGTTTCCATTCACTTCACTTTAATCCAAGAAAGCTCAAGTACTTGCCTCCCCAAAGAGGGAAGGCGGCAAAGGAAAAAGCCTAAGGATAAAAAAGCATACGCGAATGGAAAGCAAACATACAGATGATAATATTTACATAAAAAGACCTCCGAGAGGTCAGCATTCAACATAGTTTGGATACAACCCCAGTGGGTGGAACTGCGAAAACTTAACAAAGATTGTTCAAAGACAACAAGGCAGGAAAGATAAAGACGGCAGGTCAAGCTGGCGGAGCGACCGACGAGCCAGACTGGTTGGCGGAGACGATCGTGCCGGCTGAAGGAGTGGCCGGCTGGCGAACTTCGGCTTTGTCACTGCCTCCTGCAGAGGGCGCGCTTCCACGCGCCTCGTTGCTGGAGGCGCGGTCGGCCTGAGGTCGGCCGGTTGTTCCACCAGCCGGCTCGACGTCTTCGCCGTCCTTCTCTTCGTCATCCTCGCCTTCGTCGCTGGAGGCAATCTCCTCCGCCGATTCCTCGCCCACCGCCGGGTTCAGCCCGAACCACTCCTCCGGCTGAGCAACACCGTCATCATCGATTTCGGGTGCGAAAATGCTGATGTCGGTGCACTCGGCGATCGTCAAAGCTCACTGGGCGATAGCCGGCCTCACCTCCTCCAGCTCCGCGTCGGCCTCCATCCGCCAAGTGCGCAGCTGGTCCAGGCTCAGCCCTGGGTACCAAGCCCGAACGAATTCCAACGCCCGCCCGGCTCTGAGGCGGGCCGCTGACGCTTTCCAAGCCTCGAAGCGACCAACTGCGACTTCCAGCCAGTCGGCAGTTTGACTTGGGGTGCGGGGGATCGTCTCGCCGGGCCAGAGGGCGGCCAACACTTGCGCCCCGACACGTTGGAGCCGGCGAAGCATCCGATGAGCCGGCTGCAACCGTGCCTGGACAGCGCGCCTCGCGATGGGCCTCAATGCTTTGGGCGGCGAAGGCGGAGTAGCCGGGGAAGTAGTCTGCACCAAAAACAAGCAACAGCTCAAGATAAGTCAAAAAAACCGAGGGGCAAGGGGCAAGAGAAGGGCTAAGAAGGCAACTTACCGTCGATCAAGTCCTCGATCCGGCCGAAGCCTTCGTCCAGGGCTCGCCGGGTCTCAGACCAGCTCGCTGCCACGATCTCATACTCCGCCATCAAGGCGGCTTCGCTTTCCCGCGCCGCCTGCAGGGCCGCTTTGTGGCTCTCCTCTTGGTCGGCCAGCTTCTTGGCTAGGCGATCCCGTTCCTGGACCAAGGCGGCGCACTCGGCCTCCTTAGTATGAAGGGCGGCCTTCGCTTCGCCGAGCTCCTTCCTCAAGTCGGCGTTGGCCCCTGAAGACAAGGAAAAAGAAAAACCAATAAGAAAGAGTCGTCAAGAAAGATCCGACCCGACTGCGTAGCAGTCGGCCCGAATCTTGGGGACTACACCCAGTGGATGCGCTGACGCGCCCCCACAGGAGACAGACAAGATTGAGTACTTACTTCGGCTGTCAGCCAGGTCGTCGGTCCTCCGGCTCAGCTCCCGAGCCTGGGAGTTGAAGGCGGCAGCACGAAGGTTGTGATATTCCTGAAGGTTCAGAAAAAGTAAGGTAGTCGTCGAGAAAGATTCGACCCGGCTGCGCAGCAGTCGGCCCGAATCTCGGGGACTACACCCAGTGGGTGCGCTGACGCGCCCCCACGGAAGAAATTAAGAAAGCAAAGTGGCCAAGAATGAAGGACTCACCCGGATAGTGGCTCGCGTTGACAAGAACTCCTGGGTCAACTGTTGCAGCAGGGCGGTCTGAGCTTGCAGCCGGCTCTGGACCCCTTGAGCCGCCACATTCAGCTCGCCAGTTCCCCCGCTGGGAGTCCACTCGGATGTGGCGGTGCTGGCCGCCTCCAGATCTTCCACCGACTGGCCTGCGCCCGCGGCTCGGCGCAACTCCGGCGGAGCGGCGCCTCCCCCTGCGCGCCGGCCCGTCGCCGGCTGCACTTCGAGGCCGGCTCTGTTCTCCGGCTCACCTCCGGCCGGCTCCTCTGGCGCCGCTGACGACTGACCGCCTTGGCCCGCTCCGGTTGGCGCTGCTGGCGGCGCTCTCCCCGCCAAGGCCACGGGGTCCTCCCCCCTCTCCAACAACGGCGGGTCTTGGACGATCTCCTCTGCCAAGGGAAATGGGGTGTCGGGGGCTACGGCTCGGAGAGGAATGGCGAGCAGCAGAGGCTGGCTGCGCGAGCTTTCCGCCTCCGTCTCCGCGGTAGCCGCCTCCGTCTGGGCCTTGGCTACCGCGTCGGCCTGCTCCCTCGCCGCCTGGGCGGCCGCCTTCTCCGCCGCCTCGCGCTCCTCCCGCGCTTCGCGGGCGTTCCGCTCTGTGGCCTCCCTGAGATCGGCGCGGGGGTCCACGCGGCGGGAGCTCGAAGACCCTCCAGCCGGCCCCACGACGGAGCCGCCCGGGCCCCGCTCAAGGGAAAGCGGCGCCCTGTCCAGCAAGCGAGGGAAAGTTAAGAAGAATGTTCGAAGAGAAAGAGAATGATGACGAGAATACGTCAAGGCAATTGAAGACTTACGCCGAGACCGCCTAGGGCTACTTCACCGCCTTGCGGAAGCGGGCCGCCTTCGTGGCTGCCTCGTCTCGCTTTGTCGCCGCGGTGGAGGGCTTGGACTTCTTCGGCCGACTGCCGAAAAGGCCTAGAGCGGCCCGGCGCTTCTGCGCGCCGCCGGCAGCCGGCGCGACAGACGAGCCCGCGCCCTATTGGTCGGCCGCCGGCTGGCGACGCGAGGCGACTTCGGCTTCGAAATCGTCCGGCCAGTCCTCGAAGCTCGCGGTGAACCTTGAGCCTCCGGGCTCGGCGCTGTCCCCCACGACGGCGTCTTCCATGGCATCCCCCCCAAGTCCGGGTCGTCAACGTCATCCACCGTGCGGTCGGGGGAGTACTGGCGTTCAATCCCTGCCGCCCCGGCCGGCGGCGCAAGAAGAGGGTTCTGCTCAAAAGAACCAACTGGTCAGAGGCCGGCCGTCATGAAGCCGGCTGACGACAAAAAGAAGATAAAGAGAGAAACTTACCACGGGGGGAGGATTGGCGCGAGAATACAGCGCCTTGCCGTATTGCCAGTCCCCGGCGAGCTTGCAGTTGGCAATGTAATTAACCATGAGCGCCACCTCCGCGTGGGGAATTTCCCATGTGCTCAGCCGGCTTGGGTCGAAGCGGCCGCTCATCTGACACATCATATGGGGCCGGCTTTGGAGAGGGAGAATCCGGCGCTCCACGAAGGCGGCCACCAAGTCGGCCCCGCGCAGGCCTTCCAACTGAATCATCACCCGAAGCCGGGAGATGGCGGCGTTCCCGGCCGGAGACAGTGACCGGGACCGGAAACTCCACGAGGGCTGCCTCCCAGCCGGCGGGCCGGCTACGTAAGCCGGCAGGTTGATGTAGTCTCCTTGCTCGGCGACGTTCTTCACGTAGAAGTACGATTTTTGCCAGACCTTCACCGACTGGATTAGGGGGATGGACGGGAACGGATTGTTCTCGCTCGTCCTCCTCATGGCGATGAAGGCTCCGCAGGGGGCGGGCACGCCGGCGACGACCGTGCCAAGCTTGCTCTGGAAGAACTCTTCCCAGAGCTCCAGCGTGGGGAGTAGCCCCAAGAAGCCTTCGCAGAGGGAGAAGAAGGCCGACAGCAGCATCACCACATTGGGCGTAAGGTGATGCGGCTGGAGGTTGTAGAACTCCAGGAAAGAGCGTAGAAACCCGCTCGCCGGAAGGCCGAAGCCGCGCAGGCAGTGCGAGCGGAAGACGACCCGCTCGCCCTCCTCCGGCGCCGGCGAGATCTCCTTCGCGGGCGCCAGGCGGACCTGTACGCGGTCGGCGCCGGGCAGGCGCCGGGTCTGGCGAAGGAACTCCACGTGGTCTTCATGGACGTTGGAGCCGTCCCACGAGCTTGACAACGCCATGGGAGCGAGGCGGTGTAGAGACGCGACGGCGCTGAGACGGGAAGCTGCGACGGCAGCGAGAGGAAGAAGACGAGGGTTAGGAGGGGCGGAGTGGGAGGGAGCGTGCGAACCTCTGTCGCTCTCCTTCCTCCCTCTACTTATAGGCTCACGTGGCGGAGCCGAGGAGGCGCGGCGTGGGGAAGCGTGGGGATCGATCGTGCCCACTCCCCACGTCCCGCGATTATCGAGCCTTCACGGCGAAACAAAACTGCCTCGAGAAGGCGAGCGGCCCCGGTGGGCCACGGAAGATCCGCGCCCGGACCAAGGCTCGCGAGTGGCGGGCTCGGTCCTGCGGCGGCGTCCCGTCGCGCGCATGCGCTTGCAGGATCTCGCCGCCACGTGGCCGTGGGAGGGCCCATAGTCGGCATGCGGGTTGCCCCCCTTCCTCTCGCCTACAAGACGCGGGGCTCTCTGAAGTCGGCGCACACCCGCTAAGCTGGCCCTTCAGGATGGGAAGCTGCCAAGCTTCTCGTCCCCCTGCTCACCTCGGAGCTCGATCAGCTTCATGGACTACTGTCGGAGTAAATAGCCATGGGTAGCCTAGCCGGCTTCCCCTGGCCCTTCTGAAAAAGTTACGAGCCCGCCCGGCTTTCAAGAATCCAAGACATGGGGCCGCCTTCCCCTAGCTGGCTGTAACCCAGGCCGGCTTTCGGAAGGCGGTCCGACTTTAGCCCTCATGAGAAGGCCGACTCCAAGAAGCCGGCCATGAGAAGGCCGACTCCAAGAAGCCGGCTCCCTATAAAGCGATCAAGACCATACCCACAAAGTTTGCACCCACCTAACGGCGGTGCGACGGGGCGTGGCTACAGTAAAGCCTGCCACCCCCGAATCCCGGAGCACGCCTGGCATGGTGCGCCGTACGGGCTAGGCACGACCCGTCCGGCGCAGAACTGTTGCCATGTTGACCCTGGCATCACCCACGACGGGCCGCCAGCGTGGCCCACAGACGGTGGGCCCCTTTGAGCAGAGAGACGTCCGAAGGCGGCCACGCCTCCAACTAGTCGGCCCAAGACAGAGCCGGCTCCCCGCAGCCGGCTTGCCGCCTTCCTCGAAGAGGACGCCCCATTAAGGAGACAAGACGCGGTAAGGCTATAGCAATCACCTGACAGGCGGCGGTACTGTAGCCGCGCTTACCACGATGAAGCCCACGTCAGCAAGATGGAGCCACAGTAACCAGCCGCCGACCAGGCCCTGGATAGTGGGGCCTGCCTGTCGACCAAGGGGCCGGCAGCTGGCGGGACCCACCAGTCGGCGGGCCCCAACAGCCGGCGAGCGCAGTCACAGACGGCTGGGCCCTGTGCCCGGTCGGATTACCATTGTACCCCCGGGGGGTAGGCCTATATAAACCCCCCGGAGCACCCATGCAAAGGGTTCGACCCCCCGCTAGTTCTAGACACCACACAGGGAGTAGAAGCGGGCGAGCCGTGCCCTTCTTCCTCCTCCCCCCAAACAGCTCGAGGAGTGTTTTGTAGCTACTTGATTCATCTAGTGAGCATGCGGAGACCTCGCAGAGCAGCAGTAGGGGTGTTATCTCCACGGAGAGCCCCGAAGCTGGGTAAGATCCGCCGGCGTGCACGTCTTCGCCTTATCCCGTTTCCAGGCACCGACGATGTCTTACTGGCTTCCACAATGATAAGCCATCCGTTGGCATATGTCGCACCTACCACCCGACAACGGTGTTCCAGCAGACTACATTGATGACAACTTGGCGATGGCAGTGAGCACTTCTATCTTCTATGTCAAACAATTTGCAAAGGTTATGATAGAAGTGTTTGGTGCATAGTACTTGAGAGCTCCCAATGCTTGGGACACTCAGAGGCTGTTGGAGATGAACAAAGCTCGTGGGTTTCTAGGTGTGCTAGGGTCCGTCGTTCGCATGCATTGGAAGTGGAAAAATTGCCCAAAAGCATCGCATGAACAATTCAAGGGTTGCGGGAAGGATGCCAATATCCTTCTTGAGGCCGTTGCCAATCAAGAAAAAATGGTTTTGGCATTCACATTTTGGGATGCCTGGATCTTGCAATGACATCAACGTGCTCAACCGGTCACTTCTTTTTGCCAAGTTAGCAAATGGAGAAGCACCACTAGTGACCTTCGAAGCAAATGGTCGCACATATAACTACGAGTACTATCTTGCAGATGGCATCTACCCAAGGTGGAGTACTTTTGTCAAGCCAATTGCAAAGCTCCAAGGTAAGAAAGAACTCATCTTTCACAATGCACAAGCGGCGGCTAGGAAAGATGTTGAGAGGGCTTTTGGGATTTTGCAACCTCAATTTGCTATTGTGTGTGGGTCATCTAGATTCTGGGATCAAAAAACCCTTTGGTATATCATGACTGCTTGTGTGATCATGCATAACATGATCATTGAGAATGAGCGTGGATAGAGTTTTGATTACACCTTCTATCACTTGATGGGCATACGCGTTATGCCCATAAGAAGAGAGGAGCAAATTAAACGCTTCATGAAGGTGTACAATGAAATTAGAGACTCCAATGCGCACGATCAACTTCAGAAGTATTTGTTGGAGGAGTATTGGAAATATCATGACAAAAGAGGCGCCTAGTTTCATTTATTTGTTTGTTGTATTATGCAAAACTATGTTGTATGTTGTTGCATTTGATCTTGTGGATTCAATGAACAATGTAATAATTTGATATTGTGGACTTGTGCAATTTTTAAGTTGATTATCGGATGTATTATTTCGATTTGTGCGGCTGTACAGTGGCTACAGCGGCCGCGCAGCCGGCAACCGGTTTTGCATCTATAGTTTGCATCTTCTACCGGAGTTGCTCTTTTACATCTACGTTTTGCATTTTCTGTTGGAGTTAGAAACTTTTCTGGAGATGCAAAAAGTACTTTTTAAATATATAAATTTTTACATCTCCTATTTTACATTGCCAAATTTGCATTTTTTATTGAAGATGCTCTTACCACATTTACATGGTTTATTCCATGTATGTAAATGGCCGCGCAGCTCGTATTGGGAGATCGGCATTTTTTGTTCTCTTCTGAAAATTCAGTTAAGCATGAGCACAAAGAACATGTATAAACACATATGCCAAGAGAATAAGAGCAAGTGGAGGGAATGCATTGCTTTACGGCGAAAAGCGCATCATATCGTTGGGGGTAGGGACCTGCTAATGCTATGGAGCAGAACGTAAATCAGCTTTCCTTCTCGCACTTTTTTAATGTGCCGGGCACGAACAGCAGGGCTCCCTGCCGTCACTTTCACATCAAGCAATTCGACGACCCCGTTCATACAGGAAAAAGGCCCACAAAGCTAAGCTCAACAGCGCCTAACTTGAGCAGTTTAAAACTTTAAATGGCATGCATATTCTTTTTCTTTTCCGGTGCATATTATTGTTGTTGATGGCAGTACAGTACTAAGGGCATGTACAATGCATAGCCTTACATGCCATGTAGGATCGGATATGACATAAAGTAGGTTCGGATAGGGAAATGCTTGAAGAGAAAAAATGTGGTCCGGTGACAAAAGCTGAAAAGGTTGAGTGAAAAGTAGGGATGCATGTTTACTAGAGTCTTTATTTTCTATTCATAATGAGGCACACTAGTGATAGCTTGCATTGAAGAGAAAAAATTAATATAGATGCCTCAAATTACTTTTTGTCATGGGGCATATGTATCCATATGACACCATTGTACATACCTTAAGAGATCTCTACTGGAGTAGTAATTGTCACCATGTGGTGAAATAGAACAAGATGTCGTTTACTGAAGGACAGAGACATTTTTATGATGGCGTCTACACGGCTGGAGCATATAGCTAGGGAGGTTTTCTCCCAACATGGATTGCGGTGTAATCTCCAGATAGGAGTTGCCCCACCCTAGGTTGGAACGATTTACTTTTGCCGCAAACCGATACTCCCTTCATTTTTATATACAAGGCCACAAACTCATTTTATAGGTACCAAGATAAAATTTAATTCATACTTTGCAGGTCAATCTTTTTTTCGTTTACAAGAATCATTAATACGTTGCATGTATGCAAGGAAACTGAATGGAGGAACTAGTTAGTGTCATTATGATGGCATGCATGCAAGCATTAAACATGTTGCTAGTATGAGAAAATATCATTAATTCTTTTCTCTATTACTGTTTGTGGCCTTGTATAGATGCAAAACGTATATCCCATAGTGGCCTTGTATAAGTAAATGGAGGGAGTATTTATTTTTAGGCTTGTTGGACATGTTGACTGTGTGCATCGCGCTATGCAGAGGCCGGGCATTCTTCAATGCGGCTGTATCACCTCAATATATCAATTGAATGAAATGTTCTTTATAAAAAAAGCTCCTTCTTTTCAAAATAAGTGAAGTTCTAGGATTTTTTAAAAAGCTAAAGTTTTTAAAATTTGACAAAGTTTGTGGGAAAATCCACAAAGAGCTGTAATATCAAATATATACAATATTAAAATATATTTCATAATGAACTAATGAAGTGATTATATTTCTGCTTCAAGAATCTCAATTAGAAATACTAATCGTCAGCCCGTGCAAGTGCACTGGGTAGCATTTAATAATTTTATGCACTATATGCACATTTATAAATACAACACATATATGTTTACGGGATCCCATGTTATTATTATTATTTTCCCTTGGTCATATCAATATCAATCTAATCATGATGCCCATAAATGATATATTGGTTCCCTTTCTTCTCAAAACATGTCTATATTAACCGCGAGCAAAGAAAATTACCTTGACCAGAGCCAATAAATGCTTATGCATGGTTATATATGTCAACATCCAATTCGTCAAGTTTGAAAATAACACATGGAATATCACTAATGCATAGATGCTTGAGATGAGTTCCTGCACCAAGATTGAAAATAAATGAAGCACACATATAAGTCATGGATCTCTTTGGACAGAAAGATAATGTGTCAAGCAGAACAGAATAACACATATTGTGTCATATATCGGAGCTTCCACTTTGTCCAGGATACTTTTTTGTGCTTGCTATGTATCCTAAATATATGAGGTAAATTGACACTGAACAAAAGATATTCATGTGTAGTACATAATATGCTACAAACAGGTATACTCCTACCTAAGTGATTTATCTACAAACATGAAAAGTACTCCATTCCATAGTAAGTGTCGTGGTTTTAGTTCAACGGAGGGAGTAGCATCTAAGAGAGTCGTTCCTTGAAAAAATCGATATTCATTCTTAAACTGTAAATGCTTTGCAGAATTAAATATCAATTTTGCAGATTGTTAAGTAAGTCTAAAACCAATTTTGAGCTATTAAGCTAATTGCAACATCTTAATGCTACATTGACTTCAATCAAAGATTGAAGTGCACAATTGGATTCTCGTGATCTTATAAGCATTCATATTTGATATCTTAACTTGCATGAAATACTTCTATGAATTTCTAGCTTCTATTTGTTAAATCTGCAACATAACTACTTAGAAACAGTTTTTTGTTCACTTGAAAAGTCCGATCATATCTCAGACATACAACATTTCAAGTTTGTCTTCTATTTGTAGTACTTGAAAACATAGTCTTAGTACAGCATCCCATATGATTTGCAAGGCACGCGTGTATCTGGAGATCGTCAATTTGATAAACGTGATAGGAGTGTATGTAAGGCCCACATGTATCTTGAGATCTTCAATTTGATAAACGTAATACAAGTGTATGTAAGGCCAACATGTATCTCGAGATCGTGAATTTGATCAATGTAATACAAGTGTATGTAAAAAAAATACCATTAGGAACCTCTTTCGAATATAACTTTGCCATATAGTTTTTGTAACATATAACTCATATTTCTTTGCTCAAATTGACGATATTTCGATATGCTCAGATATTATCAGTCGGAGTAGATGAAGTAGTTATGTTAAGTTGTCTTCGAACCATGGCAATGGTATGAAAATATAGACCATCACCCACAAGTCACTTATCTTTGCACTTGTAAGATTGACTATAAGAGCAGCTCTTACAATATCCCAATATCCTTCCTTTGTCTGGCAGGAGTTTGGATTATCTTATGGCCCTTCTTGGTGCCAACTTCTTCAGGATGGTGATATGTTCAGATCGTGATCACCGATGTTTTCTAGTATACATAACGACTTCTCGGCTGTTGCTTCTTCAAGGTCTCGGTTTCAACAAGATTGATTCGCTAAGATGGATGCACAGAGAAGGCAAGAAGTTTTGGTCACGACGTTCTATCGGTGGATGCAGAAGGAAGATGGTGTTGATCTTTTTCAGGGACACAATTCAGCCTTTCCGCAAAGAGAGAGTAGTGGGAAGTCAAAATTGTTAGAGATCTAAACTTTGTCCATTGTGAGCAAGATGGAAACATCTATATTATTTTTTCAGTGCAACATGGAGATATATGAAAATAGACTTAATGTCTTGACCATAATTTCTTATTGGACCAAATGTGATGGCTAACATGCAGTAAAGGAAAAATCTATTTAACGCCCCCATTCCGTGACATAGCATTGTTTTCGTAACTAACCTGCACCCACTGCGAGCTCATGGGTCGGGCCATCTATCCGGTTTTGGAAAGCCGCCGATTCCTTGAAGCTTCTATTATGGGTTTTTCCTTTTCTTTTCTGAGTTTCTCTTCCTTTTTACCTTTTTCTTGTATATTTTAATTTTTTATTTTAGGTCCGTCCTACCACCCTTCCCACCTACCGCCGCCTGCCACTCCGCCAGCGGCGTCCACCCCCTGCAGTCTCTCGCCGCCGGCCACCCCGGCTCCGGCGACCACTCAGGTCGGTCTCCCCTCTCCCACCTCCGGGCCCCGCTGCGGCATGGCCAGTCCAGTGCATTGGAGCGACATGTCCTCTTCCGACGAGGATGACCTCGGGCCGGTGCGCTCGTACTGCGAGGTCCTGAGGAGCGGCTCACCTCCGACGTCCCCTCCCCTCCCCCCTCCCCGCCGTCGGTTTCGCGTGTGGCTCCGGCTAGGGCTTCGCCGCCGCCGCGCCCTTGTCCCCAGGCCCGGCCTTCGCCTGTCCGGGGACTCCCCTCCGTCATGGTTCGTCCTTAGGCGGTGGAGCCGCCGGCGACCGGTCGTGGCGGCTGGCAAACGGCTGGCCACAAGCGTCGCCGCCCCCGCCACCGCCCCGTGCCCTCCCTCCCCTCCATGTTCATCCGGGCTGATCTCCCACTAGATTTCGCGTTTATCCAATCCGGATCTTCCAATGCTTCTTCAACCTTCATAGGTTCAATGCTAGAGATGAATGAATAGTTTTCACAAAAGTTAGCTAAACGAGTTTTTGAGCGAGTGATTCTCCCGGTTTGTATATCATTGAGGATTTGCTCGACGGGATGATCTTTGGCAATTCTTGCTCGAACTCGTGAGAGCTTTTGCTTGGGTCTTCGTTGAACATCTTCTTCATCTTGTTCTTCTTCTTGGCCTTCTTCATTGTTGACGTCGTCGTTCTCTTGTCGTGGTGGAGAAAGAGGTTGTTGATGTTCGTCTTGATGCATTTCCTTGTCTTCTTCATCTTGGTGTGTCCCACTTGTGGATGCTTCCGTGTCAATTCTTGGTTCACCTTGTCGTGAAGTAGAAGCTTCCACTTGGACGGATGAAGTACTCTCCTTCACCTCCGTTGGACGAATTTTGCCAATGGACAAGTCTTGGATTGCTTCTGAAGGGTCTTTGCCTCCTACATCAATTGGCAATTGCTCTACTTGCGAGCCATTAGATTCATCAAACTTCACATCTACCGTCTCTTCAACCTTTCGGGTGAAATTGTTGTAGACACGGTAAGTGTGAGAGTTTGAGCCATAACCAAGTAGAAAACCTTCATGAGATTTAGGAGCAAACTTTGAACGATGATGCTTATCAAGAATGTAGCACTTTGAGCCAAATACTCGAAAGTATCCAACTTGGGGTTTGTTACCGGTGAGAAGCTTGTATGCCGTCTTGCCGAGTAGCTTGTGAAGATATAAGCGATTTGTTGCATGACAAGCTGTCTCAACCGCTTCTGCCCAAAAGTGCTTCGGCGTCTTGTATTCATCAAGCATCGTTCTTGCCATTTCGATGAGCGTCCGGTTCTTCCTCTCAACAACTCCATTTTGTTGAGGTGTGTACATAGCCGAGAACTCGTGTGAAATCCCTTCTTCGTCAAGAAAGGTGTCCACATTTGCGTTCTTGAACTCCGTTCCGTTGTCACTCCGAACCTTCTTGATCTTCACGTCAAACTGATTTTGGGCCTTCCTAGAGAAGTTTCTGAAGATCTTCTGGACCTGCGACTTGTCATTAAGAAAGAACACCCACATAAATCTTGAAAAATCATCAACTATAACTATACCAAAAGAATTTCCACCGAGACTCTTGTAGGCGTTGGGACCAAAAAGATCCATATGAAGTAGCTCGAGTGGCCTTCTTGTGGTCACGATGTTCTTCACGGGATGCCTTCCTCCAACCTGTTTACCTGCTTGACAAGCACTGCAAAGTCTATCCTTATCAAATATGACATCGTTAATCCAAGGATATGATTTCCTTTAATAAGCTTGTCAAGGTTTCTCATGCCAACGTGACCTAGTCGTCTATGCCACAACCAACCTTTTGAGGATTTAGCAACAAAGCAAGTTTTAGGTTGTGCCTTTTTAGAGAAATCGACAATGTAAAGATCACCTCTACGCATACCGGTAAAGACCATTTTATGATTGTCTCGACGAAATACTTGGCAATCTACCTCAGTAAATAGGACATTCAAACCGAAATCAGCGAGTCTAGATACTGAAAGTAAGTTGTAGCCGAGAGATTCAATGAGCATGACATTTTGAATGGAACTATCATGTGAGATGGCCACCTTACCATGGCCAACCACTTTACCCTTTGAATTATCACCAAAGGTGACATATTTTCGAGGGCCGTCATTTTCAGCAAGCTCACGAAACATCTCTTCATCTCCGGTCATATGATCAGTACATCCACTATCAAGAACCCATTCCTTTCCTCCTGATTCATATCCCCGAAGGTTTGCCATAAGACCAAAATGTCTCATTGCATCATCAAGATCGAAGTCACTATCATCATCATCATCATCATCATCATCATAGTATCCATGTTCATCATGATCTTGTGACTCATCATTTCCTAGAGAGGGTAATTTTCATTAGATAAATGATCATCAAAGTGGTCACTTTTATGAATTCTTATAGCTTTGAATATGATATCACTAATGATTCCAACATCTCCTTTAGCATGCTTAAGATTGGTAAGTTCAAATAGACAATTACCAAAACTAGGATCACTAGAGTTCATCTTACTCAAGGCAACAGATTTATGGAGAATTTCATCCAAAGTTTTCAAGGAATGATCGGGAAATCGTTCCTCAAGAAATTTCCATATAGTATAGGCACAATTAAGAGTAGGCAAACTAGCAATCAAATTTTTGGGCAATCCTCTAATGATGAGCTCAATAGTTCTAAGATTGCGAATCATGTCAATATCTTCATCTAGGGTAGGATGCAAAGGATCAATATGAGGTGCACAAGGGCTAGCAATATACTTGTTCAAATGATATTGATTGAAAATTACAAGCATCTCATTTTTCCACTCATGAAAATACTTTCCATCAAGAATAGGCACTCTATGTCTAAGACTCCCTAAGGTAGACACATCCATCTTCCTCCAATGGTGATTAAACCAAGGCAATGGAGACCAAAGCTCTGATACCACTTGTAGGATCTAGAAGTAGATGTGTCTAGAGGGGGGTTGATTAGACACTTAGTGCTAAAGTTGCAATTTTTAGGCCTTTTTGGTTTGAGTGGAGTTTTAGGCACAATTTCAACATACACAATACATATCAAGCAAGCATGCAAAGAGTATATGAGCAGCGGAATGTAAAGCATGCAACTTGCAAGAATGTAAGGGGAAGGGTTTGGAGAATTCAAACGCAATTGGAGACACGGATGTTTTTCTCGTGGTTCGGATAGGTGGTGCTATCCTACATCCACGTTGATGGAGACTTCAACCCACAAAGGGTAACGGTTGCGCGAGTCCACGGAGGGCTCCACCCACGAAGGGTCCAAGAAGAAGCAACCACCCATGAAGGGTCCACGAAGAAGCAACCTTGTCTATCCCACCATGGCCATCGCCCACGAAGGACTTGCCTCACTAGCGGTAGATCTTCACGAAGTAGGCGATCTCCTTGCCCTTACAAACTCCTTGGTTCAACTCCATAATCTTGTCGGAGGCTCCCAAGTGACACCTAGCCAATATAGGAGACACCACTCTCCAAGAATTAACAAATGGCGTGTAGGTAATGAACTCCTTGCTCTTGTGCTTCAAATGATAGTCTCCCCAACACTCAACTCTCTCTCATAGGATTTGGATTTTGTGGAAAGAAAATTTGAGTGGAAAGAAACTTGGGGAAGGCTAGAGATCAAGATTCATATGGTAGGAATGGAATATCTTGGTCTCAACACATGAGTAGGTGGTTCTCTCTCAGAACATATGAGTTGGAATTGTGTATGTGTTCTGATGGCTCTCTCCACGAATGAAGAGGAGGTGGAGGGGTATATATAGCCTCCACATAAAATCCAACCGTTACACACAGTTTTCCAATCTCGGTGGGACTGAATCAACAAACTCGGTCGGACCAAAAAGGTAAACCTAGTGATCGTTAGAGATTTTCGGTGGGACTGACATGCAACTCGGTAGGACCGATATGGTTAGGGTTTGGGTATAACGTAATCTCGGTGAGACCGATTACACAAACTCGGTGATACCGAGTTTGGTAATAAGCTAACCAGAGAGTTGGTCAGGCAAACTCGGTGGGACCGATTTGCTCTTTCGTTGAGACCGAAAAGTTACAAAAGGAAAACAAAGAGTTTACATTGCAATCTCGGTGGGACCGATTCGCTCTTTCGGTGAGACCGAAAAGTTACGAAAGGGAAACAGAGAGTTTGCAATCCCATCTTGGTGAGACCGAGATCTCTATCGGTAGAACTGAATTGCTAGGGTTTGGCAGTGGCTTATGACAAGTGAAACTCGGTGGCGCCGGATAGAAAGAATCGGTAGGACCGAGTTTGGCTTAGGATTTAGGTCATTTGTGGATATGGGAAAGTAGTTGAGGGTTTTGGAGCATATCACTAAGCACATGAAGCAAGAGGCTCATTAAGCAACACCTCATCCCTCCTTGATAGTATTGGCTTTTCCTAAAGACTCAATGTGATCTTGGATCACTAAAATATAAAATGAAGAGTCTTGAGCTTGAAGCTTTAGCCAATCCTTTGTCCTTAGCATCTTGAAGGAGTTCCCACAACCTTTAGTCCATGCCACTCCATTGTTGAACTTATCTGAAACATGCTAGATAAAAATGTTAGTCCAACAAGAGATATGTCGTCATCAATTATCAAAACCACCTAGGGAACACTTGTGCTTTCAGCTGCGGAGGATGCGCTGCGTTGGAGCGTGGTTGCAGTCGTCATTGGCGGCCGGCCCCGGGTGGCGATGTGTAGGGTGGCCGAGGCTGTCGAGGCGGCGGCTCCGGAGGCGGTGGGTGTGTTCTCAGTGCACCGCTTTTGGCCGGCAGACTTCCTGCTGGTGTTTGATTCGCAGGCGGCGCAGAACGCGGTGCTCAGGGCGGCCGTCGTGGATGGCGACGGGTTCTTGGCGAGGCTCTCGCCATGGAATAGGCAGTTGCAGGCTACCCGGAGACAATTCAACTACTGGGGGCGCGTCGGCATGGAGGGCATCCCGCCGCATGTGTGGAGCCGCGGAACGGCGCAAACTGTGCTTGGTTCATCGGCATGGGTGGAGAGGCTAGGCACGCTCACCGCGAGCAGGGCAGACCTGGGTTGCTTCGAGGCCTACCTGTGGACGGATGATCCTTCGTTGATTCCCAAGGAGAAGCTCATCATAGTGGAGGAGCCAGATGGGGCCATGGAAGTCCAGATTGCTGATGGGCTGGTCTTGCCGGCGGACGCTTTGGTGCCACTGGAGAAGAGTTTGCTGGAGTATAAGGTGATCATACATTTGATCCACACTGAGAACATGGAGCAGGGATCCGGCCCGTCCTCCGGCGATGATGATGGTGGTGACAAGTTCGACTTCTCGGAGACTGATCCCCATGGCCCTGGCGGCGCACGCAACACTCGCCGCCGCTTCGCACACACCAGCGGAGTGGTCGACGGTGTTGGCCGGCCGAGGCAGGCGCCCCGCAGGCAAGGTGATGGGTTGGGGCACATGAGAGTTGCGGTGGATCTACCCAGGTCTGTTCAGCCATGGAGAAGGCGGCCGGGCGGTGAGGGCGCCGCCGGCGTGGTCTCTGGCATCCGCAGCCCCGTGAAGCCGAATGCGGACAAGGCGGGAGATGTGCCCGCAGCGGCTGACACGGTGACGACAGAGGCTGATGCACAAAGGGAGGTGGGGCCTGAGAACCCAGTGGAACCGCTTTTGGCTGAGGCGGTTCGATCGGACCGGATCCGAGGCTTCCAGAGGGCGGGTCGGCCGGTGCGCTGGCGACACCTTGCTCCAGCGGCTCGAGGCGGTCGCTAGGTTGGGATAACCAAGGCGAGTGGATGACTCCGCCACGTGCGCTGGGCAGTGGGAACCAACTTTTGCTCACTCCAGGGGGACGGGAAGTTTTCAAATTTCGAGCCAATCTTCCGCATCCTTTTTCTCCTGGAGTAGCAACAAGACCGCTAGGGGATCGTGGAACGTGGGTGCCAGTGGGAGGGCTGGACTGGAGACTTTCCTAGTCAGCTTATCCTATTCTGACTCGCCTGCGGGTGGGACACCGAGCCCGGTGGGTGGCTAGATTGAGAGCCTGAGATCGAAGTGCCAGAAGAGGATTGAGCATTTGCTTCACCGCCCAACTGTGGTACGCAACAGACGAAAGAGGAGGACACCCCCCACCACGCTCAGGTGTAGTGTCAGGATTAACGGGTTCACAGGGGGCTCGTCAGTCAAGCAACAACAACAACGAACACTGATGATGCAGCTTGGCATTGCTCGTGAGGGGGAGGTGATTGGAGATGAAGCCATGCAGGCGTACGTGGACCTCTTCTCTCGTCCCCTGAGCCAGCAGCAAATCGCGGCCATTGTTGGCCTATTCGGTTGGCAGGCGGATGTGCCGCCGTTGGGACGTGTGGTGGACGGGGAGGTAGCGTAGTAGGCTGGTCCTGGTGGTCTCAGGGTAGGCCTCTCCTAATGGCCGACCCAATAATGTCTATTGTGGTGTGGAACGTGAGGGGCATCAACAACCCCGCTAGGCATAATGCAATAAAAAATCTCATTTCATGCTCGGGTGCTAGCATCGTGTGTTTACAGGAGACCAAGGTCCAGAACATGGACTTGGCCATGGTCCAGCAATGCTTAGGTTTCAACTTTAACTGTTTTTTCTGCTTGCCGGCGGTGGGCACTTGTGGGGGGATTCTGCTGGCTAGCAAATCTGCGACTGTTCGCCTAACAAACACACATTTTACAGATAATACGGTCACGGCCAGGGTGGTGTTCAGCGACCTGTCCGGGTGGTGGTTTACTGGGGTGTACGGACCCCAGGAGGAGATAGACAAGATTTGTTTCATGCAGGAGCTCAGGGAGATTTGGGTTTTGCATGCAGGCCCCTGGATGGTGGTGGGAGATTTTAATCTCATAGCGGATCCCACACACAAGAGCAACGACAGGCTAAACAGACGCATGATGGGCCGGTTTAGAAAGTGCATCTCTGATCTAGAGCGGCGAGACATCTATCTGAATGGCAGGCGTTACACGTGGTCCAATGAGCGCCAAGCTCTGACCTTGGAGAAACTTGATATACTTCTTGTTTCTGTGGACTGGGAGTCGCAGCACCCCACAGCCTTCTTATCGGCGTTGAGCACCAGCGTGTCATACCACTGCCCATTGCATTTGGCGCTTGACACTGATATGCGCCGGGGCAGGCGGTTCCACTTCGAAGCTTTCTGGACTAAGGTCAATGGGTTCCATGAGGTGGTCAGGTAAGCTTGGGATGGACAGCCATACGTGCAGAACCCCTTCAAAAGAATTGCTATCAAGCTAAAGGCAACAGCCAAGGCGCTGAAGAGTTGGAATGATAGATACATTGGCAGCATAAAACAACAAATTAGCATCGCAACAGAAGTGATTCTACGACTGGATATAGCTATGGAAGACCGATCCCTTTCGGAGGCAGAGGTGGCCCTGAGGAGACTGCTAAAGCGAAAGCTGTTGGGTTTGGCCTTGATGGAGAGATCAATTGCGCGACAACGATCGAGGGTGCTTTGGCTCAAGGAGGCAGACGCTTGCACCGAGTTCTTTCACGCGCACGAGCCACCGACGACGCAAGAACTTCATCACTAAACTGAAAGTGGATGACGTGATAACCACCAAGCATGAGGAGATGGCCGAGGGGATCGACTCGTTCTTCGCTGGTCTACTCGGCGGGGCAACGGATCGTGCTTTTACGATCAACCTTGATGAAATCGGCATGCCGTCCAAAGACTTGACCCACCTTGATCGTGATTTTACGAAAGAGGAAGTATGGGCAGCTATCTGCGCAGGGGCTGGATAAGTCACCAGGGCCCGACGGATTCACACGTAGATTCTACATGGCGTGTTGGCAAATAATCAAGGAAGACATTATGGAAGCATTCAGGGATTTTGGCAATATGGATTTTCGGGGCTTAACATCTATAAATCAGGCACTCATCACTCTTCTGCCCAAGTCGGCGGCTGCAATCGACGTACGAGATTACCGCCCAATAAGCTTGATTCACAGCTTCCCGAAGCTTGTGGAGAAGGTACTTTCCGCGTGCGTGGCACTGGAGATGCCTGGCCTTGTCGGTGCACACCAGAGCGCATTCATAAAAGGCTGATGCCTCCATGACAACTACATGCTAGTCTAGGGCATGGCTAGAAGGTTACACGCCGCCGGCCGGCCGGCGGTGATGTTGAAGCTAGACATCACTAAAGCTTTTGACACCGTGGATTGGGCATTCCTGCTCAAAATCCTTCGACATATGGGGTTCAACAGCAAGTGGATCTCATAGGTGACTCGACTTTTAGCCTCTTCCTCGATGCGGGTGCTGCTCAATGGAGTGCCAGGGGAGGTGATATATAACAGATGTGGGCTGCGCCAGGGAGATCCCTTCTCCTCGTTGCTTTTTGTCACGGTGATGGAAGGGCTACACTACCTGCTTAAGCATGCGGCTGATGAGGGGGTTCTGCAGCCGCTCGCACCAGCCGGTTTTCATGGCCGCACCTCGATCTTTGCTGATGATGTCATTACCTTCATCACGCCTGATAGAAATAGCTTGAGGGCGTGTTCTCTGCTTCTAACCGACTTCGGAGTGGCCTCGGGTCTCAGAACCAACCTTGCCAAATGCTCGGCACACCCGATCAGATGCTCTAATGAACACTTACAGCTGGTCGCCGAGGAGCTAGGTTGCCAGGTGCTAGGATGGCCGTGCCGCTACCTCGGGCTCCCGCTTGGGCTGAGGAAGATCACGGCAACCCAGCTGCAGTCGTTGGTGGATAGAATGGCAGATAGACTGCCAGCTTGGCAGGCGCGACTCTTGTACAGATCGAGGAGATTAGAACTATTGAAGACCATGCTAGCGGCAATGCCCATTCACACCATGATTGCGTTGGACTTGCCGGCAAAAACTCTCGAGGCAATGGTCAAGATATGTAGAGGTTTCCTCTGGAAAGGACGCCGGGATGTAAGCGCCGGACACTGCCTGGTGGCCTGGGAGAAGGTGTGCTCCCCTAAGGAGCATGGTGGGCTCAGGGTACCTAATCTACGGCTGCTCAACTTGGTGCTTCGAGCTCGATGGCCATGGCTCACTAGGACAGACCAAGACAGGCCATGGAAGGAATTCAACCTTCAGGTGCCGCCGGAATCAATGGCAATATACAAAGCAGCCACCAAGTGTACTCTGGGAGACGGAGCCATGGCCAAATTATGGATAGATTGGTGGCTCCCAGAGGGAAGAATTCAGGATCTAATGCCCCCTCTGTTCGTGGCCGTCAAGAAAAAGGCAGTGGCTGACTGCTCGGTGTGGCACGCCCTCTTGACGGGATGGTGGCAGGAGGTTTCGCCTAACATGAGCGCCCAGGGACTGCTTGAATTTCTGGGCTTAGTGGATCGACTACAGGACATCCGACTTGCGGAAGGGGTAGACGACGAGATTGTATGGTTATGGGAGGCCAACGGATCCTTCTCCTCAAGATCGGCCTACCGGGCATTCTTCGCTGCTAGAGTGGAGGCGGCAGGCGCCGTCCAAATATGGAAATCGCGAGCCACTCCAGCCTGCAAATTCTTTGCATGGCCGGCCATGAAGAACAGATGCTGGACGACGGAAAGACTGGAGCGCCGACAGCTACCGCACCCAGCCGCCTGCCCTTTCTGTGACCAAGAGTCGAAGACAATCAACCACATCCTCCTTGGGTGCGTCCTGGCTCGACAAGTGCGGACAGTCGTGGCTAACAACTGGGCTAGGCCGACGTGGGTGCCACGGCATGACAGCAATCTGGTGGACTAGTGGACTTCGCTGGACCCACAACGAGATATGAGGAAGGAAACATGGACACTCGTCGCCTTAGTGGCATGGATGCTCTGGAGGCACAGGAACGACATCGTTTTCAATGATGCGGTATCGTCGGCGGATGTAGTGCTGAACAAGATTAACGTCGAGGGACAAAACTGGCGGGCAGCGGCCATGCCGAGGGAAGATAGATCCCTACCGATGAGGGTGGACAGGTTGGATAGAGACGAGCAGTACCAATAGGTGTCGTGGTGTGGCTGCCTAGCCATGGGTGAGTTGTAAAAACCTTTGCCTTTGTGGCATTTTCTATCTATGATCTCGATACGTCATTGCATTGACGTATCCTTGAAAAAAATTATTTTAAATTCGTGAATTTTTTTAATTCATGAAAACTTTTACCTTTGTAAAAAAAGTCGAATTTGTGTTTTTTAATATGAACACTTTTAAATTTATGACCATTTTAAAATTTATGAACATTCTAAAAAACTTCAATATTTTTTAAAATAATAAATATGTTTTAATTCATGAGTTTTTAAAAAATTACAAAGATATTTTTAAATCCATAAACATGTTCTGCTTTGACGAACTTTTAATTTTTCTTGGTCACGCATTTTTTCCAAGCCAACAAAGGAATGAACTACAAGAAAAAAGCAAAGTGAGAAACTAGTCAAGGGTTACCCTTGCAGGAGCCCCGCAAGGGTCACTCTGGTGCGCTACCAGCGCGTCAAGTGGTGCATCCCGTCGCCGCCATGTGTCGCGTGCTGGACGCTCCCTTAAGAATTTTTTATTTCTTTTTCTATACGGGGTTTTGTATTTTAGATGGGTTTTCCATGGTTTTTTTTGGGTTTCGAGTTTTGTCTTGTTTTCCCTAGGTTTTAAAGAAAAATCGCATATTTTCTTCACTTTTTGCGTGCTTTTTTTTGTGCGTCCACAAGAAGCACATATCTGCTTCCCATGGAGGCACTGAATTGCTTTCGCGAGTAAAGGAAAAATACGCATTTTTTCTTCCATGAGAAGCACAAATTTGTTCCATGAGATGCACAACTGTTCCTCTCGAAAAGGGAAAAAATAAAATTAAAACCTTGATTCCGGCATTCGTGTTTTCCGTGAATTTTTTTCCATCAAAACTATTAACATGTGATCTAGTTTCGAAGATCTTGACATGGGTAATCCAGTAGTGAAAACAGTTCGGAATTTAGACGCACGGTTCAAGATATAAAACATTTTGAATAAACGAAGGTATCAAAAATAAAATTCTCAGGTTACGATAAGTGGCACACTTCATATGCGCCACTTCTGAGCACCTGAGAAGGTGTGAGTCATGTTTGCAATGGGTACCCCTTAATTACTAATTTCGCGGGACAACCGAACAAAGAGTCAGAGAACCGACCGAGACATTTGCCGGCCCATGAGTGTAGCGGGCTGAGCGTTTTATAGCGGGACACTATTATTCAACACAATGGACATGGAATAGAGGGGGAGATATGTCTAGCTTATTGCGAGATGCGGCCCCGCCTTGCCCAGTAAACGGGTCGGCCCAACATTGTAGCTCCTTGGAGCGGTTTTGGTATGGACCGTTATTAGAACCTACCATGTGTTTTTTCCCCTCATTTGTTTCTATGTGTTTTTACGGGTTGTCAATGGTTTTCTTCATGTTTCCTTTTCCCATTTTGTTTTTTTCAAATACCTGATGAACATGTTTTATAATACGTGTTTCAACATTTGTTTTTGAAACATGTTAAATATTTCAAATACACGTTGAACATTTATTTTGAATGGAATGAAACACTTTTTAATATTACAAGGACATTGTTTTTCCATTGTATTACAATGTAATGAACATATTTTTTGAAATTTGTGAATATTTTATGTCATTAAAATTGTTTTGAATGGCATGAAATATTTTTTGAAAAGTATACAAACATTTTTATACATAGCACACAATTTTAAAATGCATGAACAAATTTTTGGAAGTGTGTAATTTTTTAAAATGTCACATACATTTCTTTGAATGGCATGAAACTTTTTTTTACATTGTATACACCTATGTTTTAATGTCATGGATATTTATTTGAAGCTCGTAACAATTTTTAAATGGTACAAACATTTCAAACAATTTTCTACACTGCATTAATATTTTCCAAGTTTGTGGTGTAGGGTTTTCAATTTATTAAGTAAATTAAGATTTTCCATGAAAAAAGTGAATTAAGTTTCAAAATAATGTATTTATAACCTTTAAAACATACTCTCTCCGTTCCTAAATATAAGTCTTTTTTAGAAATTTCAATATAGGCTACATACGAAGCAAAATGAGTGAATCTACACTCTAAAATACGTCTATATACATTCGTATGTAGTCTGTATTGAAATCTCTAAAAAGACTTATATTTAGAAAGGAAGAAAGTATAAAGAAAAGAGTAGAAAACAAAAAGGAGAAAGGAAAAACAATGGAACGAGAAGCAACCGTTTTTTTAAACCCGGGAGAAACAAAAGTTTTTTTGAGACAACCTCGCATGCTTTATTCATGGTCCATAATGTTTACAGGTAGAAAATCATGATCTCCTGGCTGGCCCAGCCACACATGGCGGCCAAACCCTAAAGACAAAGCAAATTTAGCGAGATTGTGAGCCTCAAAGTTCGAGCTCCTAAACTCATGAACTACTTTACATGAAATAAAAGAGTTTGCACGAAGTATTATCTCATGCACTATAGCTCCATACCCAGCCGCCGAGTTCTTCTGGACATCATCTACTACCCTCTTATAGTCTGTTGCAATCTGAATAGAATAGTCATATAGATCCTCAGCCAGAGCTTGACCTTCCCGTACAACTATCGCCTCCAGTGTACTTGCATCAGTGATGAACTCGAGTTTTAGAGCCAAAGCACCCAAGAATCTTCCATTGCAGTCTCGGCGTACCACTCCCGCTGCACCACACTCCCCTTGCATGGACACTGCCGCGTCCACATTCATCTTTGCATGGCCCTCGGGCGGGGCTAACCACGCAGATTGCCTGAGGTTGGCTCGCTTCGGTCCTCCCCTAACTCCTTTGTCTAACATCTCCAAATCCCTCAAGTAACAGGTTATGAAAGAGTTAGTAGAAAATGGACTATCAAAAATCTCTTCGTGTATAGCTCTCCTTCTAGCTCACAAAAACTGCCCATAGGGTCACCACCATCCGTGTAAATTCCGCCTGCGGCAGCGAGTCGTGCATAGGAGAAACAAAACTGAATGAAAGAAAGAATGAGAACACTTCTGGGCTGGTCCATTATTAGAGAAGAGAGGCGCCCCCTCTGAAGGGAAAAACCTATTCGCCGCACACTGCGGCAGGTTACCAACGCTTTGCACATGGGAACCACCCAAGCACGAGAGATGGGACGGCCCACTGTTGAGCATACCACACTGCGAGCCAACTGATTTTTAGAATCTTCTAGAAGTTTCAAAATGAAGGTTCCCAAAAGCGGGATTTTTTGTTTTTTCTTTTACTAGCTCTTTACTTTTTCCTCTTAGTTTTTTTCTTTTTTCTGCTTATTTTTATATTCTTTTTATTTAATATTTTCTATAATTCAAAAAATGTTCGCGCTTTTGAAAAAGTTTGAGTTTTGAAAAAATATTCACAAATTGTGAAAATATTAAATTTTCTAAAAGTTTGCAAATTTGGAAAAATGTTTGTGGTTGTGTACGTGCTATGTACGATGTATGGCAGTGTACGTGTGCACGTGTTGTATTTAGTTCAAGTCACAGAGACTCACAGGGCACCCGTGTCCACAATGAATGAACGGATACACTATTATATACGAATGCAACTTTGTTAATAGGAACCAACACCTGCCTAATAGACATTAAAGTCATCAAAGTTGGATGGATCATCCTCTTTTCTGTACTATATTTTTACTTAATCATAATTTAAATTGTTAGCAAACTTTAAATATTATTTTCAAATATAATTAATTAGAACAATACAACAATGCCACCATATTACGGTGCATATTTTCATAAATTATTAAGTTGATATTATTTTATCTTTTTAATTTAGTTTGACATATAGGAAAAATATTTTATCACCATATTAATACATAAGCAGATCATAATGATGAAGTTAAACCCACAAATTAGTTGATGCTCCTAGTATTTATAGTGCATTTATTTGTTTACTGCCATATAGTGTTCTTAAATATGTATACAACTCGGTTGAGATTGTTAGATTTATGAATCTTACAAATGATTCCAAGAGGTTTCTAGAGTATAGAACTGCCTTGTTTTAGTGTGAATTAAATAACTATCTAGTGTATGAGGAGACAACAATCAATTTCTCCTGATATCCCCTCGGCCACTCTGGCTTGTTGATAGTGTTGGTTTCTTGGTCAACATAGTTCTTTGTTCACATGCATCACGGTACTTGGTATTGAGACCATCGTGTTACTGCTTGTAACACACATGCATAGTTTGAATACAACCTTATTCATGTGGTAGTGTTGCTTGTTTAATTACGTATATTTTTGTACACAAGCAACTAATGTAAGATGTCTAAATTATGTACCCAACGCGCAAATGCAAGCAACCGAACCCCTATCAAATTAGCTTGGAACCGAGCTAATATATGCTGATAAGAACATGTGTGGCTTGCCCCTACTGATATAAAATATCATTTCAAAAATTGCTTGCACAAAAAAAATGATCAATATATCAACTGGCATTGCCAATTTTTAGCACGATATCTCCACATATATTTAGATGGAATTGTTGCTTTCCTTTCTAAAACATTGTAAATAATATTATACATTTGTGAATTCATCAAGCTATCAAATTTATGCTTGTTTATTTGCAAGGGCACTTCTGTAACATACTTTCTAATATTACATTAAATAATGCTGGATAGCTGGTATATCAAAGGGTACTGAACCTCTTGAAGGTGTTGCATGTCCCAAGATGCGGTTGTGGGGTCAATTAGATCCAACACTAGTTGTGGTGGGTTATCTAATAAGCATCCAAACGGCCGCATCATCTCAACCCTCGGTATCCAATTCTCTTCCCATATGTTTGTATTCTATCCATTACCTATTCTTTTTATCAAACCCGGCCTGACGATGTCTCTACCCTTCACTATCGCTCTCCAAATCTAGCTTGGGTGGTCTTTGATGTCTACTACGCAACTTTATTCTTGTAGACACGTGTTGGGCCTCCAAGCACAGAGTTTTGTAGGACAGTAGCAATTTTTCCCTCAAGTGAATGACCTAAGGTTTATCAATCCGTGAGAGGTGTAGGATGAAGATGGTCTCTCTCAAACACCCTGCAACCAAATACAATAAATCTCTTGTGTCCCCAACACACCCAATACAATGGCAAATTGTATAAGTGCACTAGTTCGGCGAAGAGATGGTGATAAAAGTGTAATATGGATGGTAGAAATATATTTTTATAATCTGAATGAATAAAAACAGCAAGTGGCTAATAGTAAACGGGCACAAAAACGGTATTGCAATGCTTAAAAATGAGGCCTAGGGTCCGTACTTTCGCTAGTGCAATCTCTCAACAGTGCTAACATAGTTGGGTCATATGATTATCCCTCAAAGTACAGTAAATAATCACTCCCGAGTTCCTATTAGCATAGAACAAAAGATAGGAATTGTTCATAGGGTACGAAGCCACCTCAAAGCAATTCTTTCCGATCGATCTATTCAAGAGTTCATACTAAAATAACACAAAGCTATTGTTTCCATTCGATCTATCCTAGAGTTCGTACTAGAATAACACCAAAGCATATTCATATTCATAATACTCAATCCACACAAAGAACTACAAAAAGAGGCCCCGAAGTTTCTACCGGAGAAAAACATGCATCAACCCCTATGCATAGATTACCCCAGTATCACCGCAGGAATCCGCGAGTTGAATGCCATAACATATATCAAGTGAATCAATAAGATACGCCAATTGTCACCTCAAGTATTCATATTGCAAGACATATATCATGTGTTCTCATCTCTGAATATTCAATCTGATATGACAAAACTTCAAAGTGTAAAGATTCAATTCATCACAACAAGAGTATAGAGGGGAGAAACATCATATGATCCGACTATATTAACAAAGCCCATGATATAGATCACGAGAGAGAGAGAGAGATTGAACACATAGCTACTGGTACAAACCCTCAGCCCCGAGGGTGGACTACTCCCTCCTCATCATGGTGGCCGACGGGATGATGAAGATGGCCACCAGAGATGATTCCCCCCTCTAGCAGGGTGCCGGAACGGGTCTAGATTGGTTTTCGGTGGCTACGGAGCCCTGCGGCGGCGGAACTTTTGATCTAGGTTAACCCCAAAGGGTTTCAAAATATTTGGGAATTTATAGTGCAAAGAAGGGGTGCGGGAGGCCACCGAGGTGGGCACAACTCACCTGGGTGCGCCAGGGGGCCCTGGTGCGCCCTTGTGGGTTGTGCCCCCCTCGGGGCACCCCCCAGGTGCAGCTCTAGCCCATTGGGTTCCTTCCGGTCCATAAAAAGTTTCGCGGTGTTTGGACTCCGTTTAATATTTGATTTTCTGCGATGTAAAAAACAAGCAAAAAACAGCAACTGGCACCGGGCACTGGGTCAATAGGTTAGTCCCAAAAAATGATATAAAGTTGCTATAAAATGATTGTAAAACATCCAGGAATGATAATATATTGGCATGAATACTTCATAAATTATAGATACGTTGAAGACGTATCAGCCTCCCAATTGTGCATGCAATATAGCGGTGTCTGGGAAATAAACACTCTTTAGGATCCGTGGCGCATTGACATACCATTGAACTTGGCAAACAATTGATACAAAGGATACTACTCTCTTTTGTGTGGCATACCACCAACCCGAAAGTAAATGGTTATTATCGAAACCGAACTGTATCTATATATAAAACCGTATAAACCAAACTTTAAAGACAATATAAACCATAAACCGTATAAACCGAACCAAATCAAACCGAAAAAACGAATGCACACCCTGAATTATGGGTATCCCCATCATTAGCCTCAAAATCGACACCCTAGCAATTTGCAATCAACACCCTAACATTTGGGGCAATTTGCAGTGAACACCCTAGCATTTTGCAGGCAATACATTAGACTTATGATTTTGTTACAAAGAAGACCAAAATTTTAAAGTCATGTGAATTTTGAGTTGAAATTTCGGCAGCAAACACATGAGAAGAATCCAAATCAGCAATGGTATTAATAACTGATATATCACATATGAGAGTAGAAATACAACTTGTGTGCTTTGCCTCCTCCTCCTATACCATCAATACCAGGATGAATGATTTCTAAGAGCTACACCATCCGTTCCATAATATAAGAGCGTTTTTAACACTATACTACACTCTTATATTATGGGACAAAGCGAGTACTACCCACTCCAATGCATCCCTGCCAACACAACTAGCAATTCTGAAACAACCAAGACAAGGTAACAAAACTTGACGACGATGAAATGCTCCCATCCATCATCATGGCCTCTGGCTTCACCACGACAACATCTGGCTGTTCATCCTTCCCATCCAAAACTTCCCTATGTCACAATAAAGAAAACAATGAGACTTCTATCTTCACTTCCAAAGTCGGACAGAAGAACCAGGATTATATATATATGTGTATATATATATATATATATATATATATATATATATATATATATATATATATATGATGTACTTGTTGTTTTCTACAATTAGGAGAGCACCCGATAGAAAAGCAACATGAACAGTGCCTGATTCGGCAATATAATTAACATTGAGCTAGGGAACAAGAACTAGAGGATTGCAACCTGAAGCCCAAGACATCAACTGCAAAATAAACTTCCGCATAAATAGACCAGATGAAGTCTTTACATGCCCTACCAATATAAACTTCAGCAAGCAGAGAGCCGATTTGACACTTAATGCATCTCAACAAATAGAAAGAAAAAAACTGGTGATACCCAAGAAAATAGAAAGAAAAAACTGGTGACAGCCAATCAGTCCCATTCGACATGCATAATCATTGGCAACACAAGACCTTTTTAGTATTAATAAAACCCTCCACTTCATCTACTGGCGAGGAAGGTTAGGACTGTAACACACACACACAAACTAAGTCAGAATTAATTTAGTTTCATTCCCAGACCAACAGCTTGGTGATTGTTTAGTATCTATCCTGGTAGTACAATATATGATAGCTTTGATTCCTTTGTATGAATAAGAATACAACTAGTACAATATCTGCTTGATGCACCACACAAGAGACACACAACACGACAACAACATGGGGACTCGATTTCAACCAGGGCATCAGCATAGCGTTTAAGTCTAAGATCATCACCTCCATTTCGTCTACTGAACAAGAGAAACTCAATGACCATAACACTACAATAGCAATTACTTTCCTGAGAAGTTGAGCGTATTTTGAGCTAAGAGAATAAATAACCACAGACACAAAGGTTCAGACTTCAAGCATGTTGAGTAACTAAACATACATCCAGAATTAAATGTGGGGGCATTTGCAATATATGGTGTAGGGATATTACAAAGTGAGTGGGTGGAGGGAGAGTGAGGTGCTACCTGTTGCAGGGAGCCATGCTGGTAGCGAGCAGGGATCTTCTGAAGGAAATATGCCCTAGAGGCAATAATAAAGTTTTGATTTATATTTCCTTATATCATGGTAAATGTTTATTATTCATGCTAGAATTGTATTAACCGGAAACTTAGTACATGTGTGAATACATAGACAAACAGAGTGTCACTAGTATGCCTCTACTTGACTAGCTCGTTAATCAAAGATGGTTAAATTTCCTAACCATAGACATGAGTTGTCATTTGATGAACGGGATCACATCATTAGAGAATGGTGTGATTGACTTGACCCATCCATTAGCTTAGCACTATGATCATTTAGTTTATTGCTATTACTTTCTCCATAACTTATACATGTTCTTGTGACTATGAGATTATGCAACTTCCGAATACCGGAGGAACACTTAGTGTGCTATCAAATGTCATAACGTAACCGGGTGACTATAAAGATGCTCTACAGGTGTCTCCGATGGTGTTTGTTGAGTTGGCATAGATCAAGATTAGGATTTGTCACTCCGTGTATCGGAGAGGTATCTTTGGGCCCTCTCGGTAATGCACATCACTATAAGCCTTGCAAGCAATGTGACTAATGAGTTAGTTGTGGGATGTTGCATTACAGAACGAGTAAAGAGACTTGCCGGTAATGAGATTGAACTAGGTATTGAGATACCGACGATCAAATCTCGGGCAAGTAACATACCGATGACAAAGGAAACAACATATATTGTTATTAGGTTTGACCGATAAAGATCTTCGTAGATTATGTAGGAACCAATATGAGCATCCAGGTTCCGCTATTGGTTATTGACCGGAGATGATTCTCGGTCATGTCTACATAGTTCTCGAACCTGTAGGGTCCGTACGCTTAACGTTTGATGACAATCGGTATTATAAGTTTATGTGTTTTGATGTACTGAAGGTAGTTCGGAGTCCCGGATGTGATCAAGAACATGACGAGGAGTCTCAAAATGGTCGAGACATAAAGATTGATATATTGGAAGACTATGTTTGGACATCGGAATGGTTCTGGATGAGTTCGGGCATTTACCGGAGTACCTGGGGGTTACCGGAACCCCCCGGGGAGTCAATGGGCCTTATTGGGCCTTAGTGGGAGAGAGGAGGCGGCGGCCAGGTGGAGGGCGCCCCCGCAAGCCCAATTCAAATTGGGTGGGGGGCCGCCCCCCTTTCCTTCCCTCTCTCTCCCTCTTCATTCTTCTCCTACTCCTACTAGGAAGGGGGGAAACCTACTCTACTGGGAGTAGGACTCCCCCCTTGGGCGCGCCCTATGAGGGCCGGCCCTCCCCTCCTCCACTCCTTTATATACGAGGGAGGGGGCACCCCATAGACACACAAGTTGATTGTTTAGCCGTGTGCGGTGCCCCCCTCCATAGATTTCCACCTCGGTCATATTGTTGTAGTGCTTAGGCGAAGCCCTGCGTCGGTAACTTCATCATCACCGTCATCACGCCATCGTGCTGGAAAACTCTCCTTTGGCCTCAACTGGATCAAGAGTATGAGGGACATCACCGAGCTGAACGTGTGCAGATCGCGGAGGTGCCGTGCGTTCGGTACTTGATCGGTTGAATCACGAAGACGTTGGACTACATCAACCGTGTTTCATAAAGCTTCCACTTTCGGTCTAAGAGGATACGTAGACATACTCTCCCCTCTCGTTTCTATGCATCTCCTACATAGATCTTGCGTGATCGTAGGAGAATTTTGAAATACTGCGTTCCCCAACATCTTCTACGGTGCGTCATCGTGGTTTGGCTGGACTCGACAATGTCCTCAGTCAAGCTCAAGCATGGGATCTGGCATGTCTTGGTCCTCGTACTCCTCCACCTCGTCGTCCTCCTCGTCCATGATGTTGTGCGCCCGCTGCTTGGAATTAAAAAAAAATCCAAAATCGATCACACTCGAAGGAGGGTCGACAGATGGACGGGGATGATTGAAGTAGGAAGGACGTGAGGCTGACCGGACCTTGGGAATCAATGTTGGTGGCAGCTGTGGGGAGTTGGGCGCCCAGGCTAGTGTGGTAGTCACATAAGAAGACAAGGATGGAGCCTGCATCCTTGGAGGTCGAGGACAACAAGGATCACAAGCTTTCATCACCTCTATCCTCGAGGGAGCAGGACAAGGTCGCGTCTCACATCCCATACTGGCGGATGCAAGGTGGGCCGCGTCACAGATCAGGAGGGCCTCTAGCCTCCCTCTTCCCGGATCAGTCGGCCTCCTAGCCTCATGGTCGATGCTCGATCCATGCGTGGCGGATCATCTCGTCATGCAACAGAGTAGGTTCCCTAGTTCCTTGGTTCCATTTTTCGAAAAAATAAATCACATCAAAGAATTCAGTAAACATGATAGGGAGGTAACATATATGCAAGCATGATCTTGCCATTTCATAAGGCAAGTAGTTCTTCTACCTAACAGACTAACATCTAGCCAGTCAACTAGCTAGTTCAGAATCCCTAAAAAGCTAGTTTGGAAATCTAAAACCACATAACACATCATAGAAATAGTCCGAAACCGAACATAATCTACTTTCGCACAAGCAAAAATGCTACTGCCAAATGCGGGTCGAGTGTTCCAGATCCAACTGGGCATGCAGTACCATAATCTAGTTGCAAATTGAGGGTTTGTAGTTCAAGAAACATGTTCCAGTAACCATATTACCAAGACTAAAACTGAAAATAGACACAAGCCTATGCATAGAAATTTCGATGAAAGAACTAGTTTCATATCACACACAACTCGAGATACTAGCATCAAACGAAAGCATCCATCCACCAAAACTCAGTTACGATACGACTAAAAGGTTATGCTTTTACATTATCACCACCATCTATGCAAGCCAGAAATCAAAACGACAAGCGAGGTTGGGACAATTGCGGACTTTGCCCACTATGCAAGAGGGAGCAAGAATCTGTGGCTCACCTCTTCTACAAGTGCCGATACATGTTGAGGCTCTGGGAAATGCTGAAAGTATGGCTACGATTGGATACCATGGATATTACTACTTGGCCGGGGGAGCGAGGATGTCTAGCGCAACGAGGGTGCATAGGAAAGCTATGGCCTCCCTCACAATGCTTGTTAGCTGGACTATATGGAATGAGAGGAATGCGAGGATTTTTCGCAACAAGTTCAACCCACCCAACATCCTATTTATCAACATAAAGAGCGAGGCTAAACTTTGGATCACCGCCGGGGCAAAAAATGTGGGTCTTTTGATGCCGGGAGAGTAATGACCATGATGTAATATTTTTTATTTTTTTCTCTTTCACAATATGTTGCAAACTCTTGTCCGTTTCCTTCTTAATTAATGGATGAGGCAAAGCTTTTGCCTCCGTTTCAAAAAAAAAAAGAAATCAAAACGAGTAAACTAATAACACTGCCATGACAAATACTAGTTGCATGTGTAAAAAAACTTCTAGTAAGACAAAAAAAGTAGCATTCTAGTTGTCCACTCCATATAAAGTAAAAGCAATTATGTGTTTTTGAAACTCAATAGTCGGTGAGTTAACAACATAACAAATCACCTCCAAATTAACCTTGACAGCAAAGGAAGCACACTTGTTACTTGTAGCAGAAACAGAAGGTACAAAATGAACTAAATAAATAATGCCCAGGCAGTTACTACTAGTACTCCTCGCGGCCAACCTGCCCACTCCAAGTCCTACTTCACAACCAAACCATTTGACACAAAATGATTTGAACCCATATGGACCAACCGCACTCCCATGGCGGCTAGCATGCACCGCCAAGCTGTCTACACTTATACTGCTTACAACTCAAACCATTCAACCTGGATTTATAACTTGACATGCATGCGCACCCTAACAATCCACAATCCTGATATGAATGAATGAGAACACTACTGGGTCGATCCAACAGTAGAGAAGCGAGGCGCCCGAAGGAGCTCCTATTAGGCGCTTCAGGCACCAGGTAGCTCCCTGGCGCCCACGCGTCGGCGCTAGTGGGCCGGCCCATGTAAACGATCCATTTGAGAAAAAGATGGTTCCCAAATGTAGGTTTTTTCTATATGGTGCTGGTGGGCCAGCCCATGTACACAACGTTGGTGGGCCGGCCCATGTACCGAGTGGCGGTTTAGATCGGTGGTGGCAATGATAACATGGCCATGAAACATTTGCCATTGATGCTTGAGGGATCTGCTCGGGCCTAGCTCAACCTGCGGATTTAGATGCTCTTACATGGCAAACTTATTTTCTAGAGATCATGTCAATCTTTGCCATCGGTTCCACCAATAGAACAATTTTGTTGCCATATGAGTAAGAAAAAAAATATGTACATACATGACAAATTTCTCACAAAAAACAAGTCAATTTAATTAAAACTACCACGACAATGTTTTACTATGCATCTTCCATGGCATTTTTTGTCATAATTTTTGTTTCTCGCATACATGACAACTTTCTTATACAAAAGATGACAATTTCAATTAAAATGCCATGGCAATGTTTAGTATGCATCTGCCATGGCGTTTTTTTGTTCATTTTTTGTATTATTTTACATACATGAAAAATTCTCATAAAGATGGCACTTTTTATTAAACTACTATGGCCATTTTTTAATATGCACATGCCATGGCAATTTCTGTTCATAATTTTGCTTTGTATTGTTTGTTTTTTCTCGTGGCATTTTTCTTCCATGGGAAGTTCCTAACATAAAATTTTGCCATGGCAACATGTGAGCATTATCAAAGTTATTGTTAGAATATTTGTTCACATGCTTTCTTTAACAAAAATAATGTTGTAAAACTTGCCATTATAAAAAAATAACATCATGGCAAATTGAAAAATATTTAAAATATTTAGTTCTGCTATAATGGCAACCTTTTAGGGAAAATTTCATTTTCTTTATAAAAATAGCAATTGTTTAGTAAATGGAAATAATATAGTTGAGGGAGTCCTGGATTAGGGGGTCCTCGGACAGCCGGACTATCTACTTTGGCCGGACTGTTGGTCTATGAAGATACAAGATTGAAGACTTCGTCCCGTGTCCGGGTGAGACTCTCCTTTGCGTGGAAGACAAGCTTGGCGATTCGGATATGTAGATCTCCTCCCTTGTAACCGACTCTATGTAACCCTAGCCCCCTCCGATGTCTATATAAACCGGAGGGTTTAGTTCGTAGAACAACAACAATCATAATCATAGGCTAGCTTCTAGGGTTTAGCCTCTACGATCTCGTGGTAGATCAACTCTTGTAATACTCATATCATCAAGATCAATCAAGCAGGAAGTAGGGTATTACCTCCATCAAGAGGGCCCGAACCTGGGTAAACACTGTGTCCCCCGCCTCCTGTTACCATCAGCCTTAGACGCACAGTTCGGGACCCCCTACCCGAGATCCGCCGGTTTTGACACCGACATTGGTGCTTTCATTGAGAGTTCCACTATGCCGTCACGATAAAGGCTTGATGGCTCCTTCGATCATCGGCAATGATGCGATCCAGGGTGAGGTTTTTCTCCCCGGACAGATCTTCGTATTCGGTGGCTTCGTACTGCAGGCCAACTCGCTTGGCCATCTGGAGCAGGTCGAGAGCTATGCCCCTGGCTGTCAGGTCAGGTTTGGAAGCTTGAACTATACTGCCGACATCCGCGGAGACTTGATCTTCGACGGATTTGAGCCCATGTCAGGTGCGCCGCACAGTCACGACGATCATGACTTAGCCCTGCCGTCGGATGGTGTTCGGGAGATCACACCTGCGGCTACTCCGGCCCTTAATCCGGAGTAGATCGTGCCGTCCGAGGACGGGTGGTTGGACCGCGCCACGGAGGGCGCACACTCAGCGGCGATAGAGCCGAATACTAACTTCACCTCCTATGAGACCTGTGTTATCGGACCCTTGGATTCGTCCCCGGCCACAGGCTCTGAACCGCTTGCGTCCGTGCCTATCGAATCTGCTTGGGCACCGATCATGGAGTTTACATCTGCGGATATCTTTCAGCACTCGCCCTTGGGCGACGTGCTAAAATCATTGAGGTCTCTCTCCTTGTCAAGAGACCCTTGGCCGAACTATGTCCGGCTTGAGTGGGAAGCGGACGACGAAGAAATTCATTCCCCACCCACCATCCACTTAATAGCCACTGTCGACGACTTAACCGACATGCTTGATTTCGGCTCCGAAGACATCGACGGTATGGACGACGATGCAGGAGAAGAACTGGAACCACCACCCACAGGGCGCTGGACAGCCACCTCATCATATGATATATATATATATGGTGGACACCCCCAAAGAAAGCGATGGCAATAAGGCAATGGAGGATAATCCCCTCGAGAAGCAATCTAAGCACCGGCGTCATCGACGCCGCTCTAAGCCCCGCCATAGCAAAAGCAGTGATACCGGCACAAGAGACAATAACGCTGTGGATAGTGCTGAAGACGAAGACAATCCCCTCCAGCCAGGCTTCGAGCGGGAGGATGGGCAAGCTAGCCCTAAGGAACATGCGACAGACGGAGAATCAGAGGATGACAATTACATGCCCCTCTCCGAAGACGAGGTAAGCCTCGGCGACGAAGAATTTATCATGCCTGAGGATCCCATCGAGCAGGAGCGCTTCAAGCGCCGGCTTATAGCCACAGCAAAAAGCCTGAAGAAAAAGCTGCAGCAGCTTCAAGTTGATTAAGATATGCTAGCGGATAGATGGACCGAGGTCCTGGTAGTCGAGGAATACGAACTCGAGCGCCCAGCGAAAAGTTAGCCAAAGTGCAGGTTGCTACCCCAACTCGAGGAGGAAGCATTAAAGCCTACACTACCAGCGTATGACGCGGCTGACCGGCCACCTCGTGGCCGAGACAAAGCGGCATATCAGCCCGAAGTCCAGCCCGCACCCCATCGCTAGTCAAACAAAAACACCAAGGCCTGGGGCTACACGCAGGACCTTCAAGACGTATTGGAAAACAAAGCAGGACATACAAGATCGATCTACGGATCATGGGGGCACGCCCCAACGCGTGATGACGACCGTCACGCCGGATATACTAAAAGCAAATCCGGCCGGGCCAAATACAGCAGACAAGACTCGTATGAACTGCGTCATGATATAGCCCGGCACAGAGGCGCCGCACACCCCCTATGTTTCACCGACAAAGTAATGGATCACGAATTCCCAGAAGGGTTTAAACCCGTGAACATTGAATCATATGATGGTACAACAAACCCCGCGATATGGATTGAAGATTTCCTCCTCCACATCCACATGGCCCGCAGTGACGATCTACATGCCATCAAGTACCTCCCACTAAAACTCAAAGGGCCGGCTCGACATTGGCTGAATAGCCTGCAGGCAAACTCCATTGGCAGTTGGGAGAACTTGGAAGACGCATTCCTTGACAACTTCCAGGGCACTTATGTGCGACCACCGGATGCTGATGACTTGAGTCACGTAACCCAACAGCCCGGGGAGTCAGCCAGGAAATTCTGGACTCGGTTCCTAACTAAAAAGAACCAAATTGTCGACTGTCCGGATGCCGAGGCCTTAGCGGCATTTAAGCATAACATCGGCGATGAGTGGCTCGCCTGACACCTTGGCCAAGAGAAGCCGAAGTACATGGCAGCGCGCACGACACTCATGACCCACTTTTGTGCGGGCGAGGACAGCTGGCTGGCTCGCAGCAACAACACATCAAGAAATCCTGGCAATTCAGATGCCAAAGATAGCAACGACAAGCCACGTCGCAACAGACACAAGCGTCGCAACAACGACGACAATGCCGAGGACACGACAGTCAATGCCGGATTCAGTGGCTCTAAATCCGGTCAGCGGAAAAAGGCGTTCAAAAGAAGCAATCCGGGCCCGTCCAGTTTGGACCGCATACTCGATCGCTCGTGTCAAATTCACGGCACCCCCGATAAACCAGCCAACCACACCAACAAAGAATGCTGGGTGTTCAAACAGGCCGACAAGTTGAATGCCGAAAACAAGGAAAAGGGGCTGCATAGCGACGACGAGGAGGAGCCCCGGTCGCCGAACACAGGAGGACAGAAGAAATTTCCTCCCCAAGTGAAAAAGGTGAACATGATATACCTAACCCATATTCCCAAGCGGGAACGAAAGCGTGCACTACGGGACGTCTATGCGATGGAGCCAGTCGCCCCAAAGTTCAACCCATGGTCTTCTTGTCCGATCACTTTCAATCGCAGGGACCACCCTACCAGTATCCGTCATGGCGGTTCTGCCACATTGGTCCTTGACCCCATCATTGACGAATTTCACCTCACTCAAGTCCTTATGGACGGTGGCACCAGCCTGTACCTGCTCTATCAAGATACAGTGCGTAAAATGGGTATCGACCCCTTGAGGATCAAACCCACAAAAACCACCTCTAAAGGTGTCATACCAGGTGTAGAGGCCTGTTGCACGGGCTCAATCACACTGGAAGTGGTCTTCGGATCTCCGAACAACTTCCGAAGCAAGGAGTTGATCTTCGATATCATCCCCTTCCGCAGTGGCTATCTCGCACTGCTCGGACGAACCGCATTCGCCAGATTCAATGCGGTACCGCATTATGCATACCTCAAGCTTAAAATGCCAGGACCTCGCGGGGTTATAACAGTTAATGGAAACACAGAACGCTCGCTCCGTACAGAGGAGCACACTACGACCCTCGCAGCAGAAGTACAAAGCAGCCTTCTGAGGCAAACCACCAATTCATTGATAAAGCCCACAGACACATTCAACAGAGTCCGGAGTACCCTACAACAGGATCGCCCAGCACGTTCAGAGCTCGCCTAGCAATCCGGCCTCCATCCTAGTCCCAGTCAAGCAGCGAAATTTCCGCCGTGCATACATAATTACGCACTCAAGATACCATGGGTATAGGTGGAGGCACGGCTATAGCACGGCCCACAATGCGGCTGAACCGCTTCAGGACCCGTATATCTTTACCATTTTCTTGCTTTCAGGACCCTATTCTCTGAAGGCCCTCTCCAATACCCTGATTATCGGACCCATCACGGGAAGGAAACACCAAGGACGCAAGAAGCTTTGACGTACAAGGGAATCCCTAGGTGGTCTCTGATAACGACCACTATACCTGTTTTACATACCCACACGCGGCCTGCCCTTGGATAGGACATGTCAAATAGTCCTATTTTTGCTTATTGCACTACTTGTATACATATGCTTTGACGTATCATTTAAACTAGATGACACCCCGCATGTTGTTGCGGGACTTAGTAGCATATAAGAGATGCAAAAGTGTGGTAATATTTGTAGCCTTCACAATACGAAAACACGGGGATAAAAATTGATGGTCTTCTTTTCTCATTAGATAGTAGAACGTTACAAATCAACCGCGTTACAATTATATAATGATCATGGCACTGGATTGCTACATGCATGTAGTATTTTTACCCGCTAATTGTACTTTTGTGAATATAATAGTGACATTTGGGCAAAAGTGCCATGGTTAGCTTCATAGAAGCTTAGACATCATTTGTAAATTGTATTCACAAATTGAGAATAAACTGACCCATTAACGTAAGGTAGAGATTATTTGAAATGTAAGGATTTAGCAAGTAAAGCAGTCATGTTTTCCAGTTACAGGACTTTTTATTGCAACATTTTGCCATTGTCCGTAATACAAAAGAAAACAAAGCAATAAATCAAAACATGCCTATACAATTTTTTATAACAAATGTTAGAAAATGTCATGTACGTGTGTACTCGGCCGTCCTCTGCATTATCGACGGCGACGTGTCCCAACGTTCCAGCACGGCGAGGGAGGCTTCCGCGGGAGAAAGAGTATGTAACGGCATGTCACATGTAGCGGCACGACGAAGGAGGCGACCGTGGTACAGAAGAGCCTGGTCACGCCTCTCTGTCGAATGGATGTTGAAACATGAGCCTGGTCAGTGCTTTGGCGAAAATTATAATCAGAAACCAAATGTGTAAAGATCAGTGTGAGGTAAAGAAATCAGCAGCAATACCGCGGATCACTGTCATGCATAGACATGGAGCAGTAGGTTTGGAACTAAAGCACCAGCAGGCGTACACCCCACAGTGGCATCTGATCAACACGGTTGAGACCTGCCAGGAAGAATATGAAGAGAGGAATTCCACAGAAGAAGAACTATGGTAAGATGTCATGCCTCATCGTTTCAAAATCTTCATCTAGGGGGTCTGCGAGGGAGGTACTTGATTGGGACGATAGTGACCTGCTAGATCAGAGAAGATGTGCAGCAATACAAAGCATCTGTACACCCTCATTTGTTTTGGACGTGGAGTTTGTAGCATTGGCCTAGCCTTGCGGGAGGCTGTAGCGGAGAAAGGAGAGATAGGTCGAGGAGCCCTGAAGAGCAAACACACTGACTCCACCGAAGGTAGGAACGGGTATTTGAAGTAGGCAAAGAGACACAGAAGTGGATTTGCATGGTGGAAATCATTAAGAAGTGTAACTCAAGGGATTTCGTGTTAGCATCGTGGATGCCATTAAGAAAAGAACTCAAGGGATTTCGTTTTTGCATGGTGGAAGCCATTAAGAAAAGAAACTCAAGGGATGAACCAACCAGTGACAATTGGTGGGTGTCTCTCCCGGTCAGTTTGAAATGCATTTGCGGCCCACATACGATGAGTTAGTACATAAGATGTCATGCACATATCAATGGAACGTGGGTTAGCTGGTCCATGGGCGGGTTGCTGGCCCAAAAA
Source organism: Triticum aestivum (assembly GCF_018294505.1). NCBI lineage: Eukaryota > Viridiplantae > Streptophyta > Magnoliopsida > Poales > Poaceae > Triticum > Triticum aestivum. Next base: position 65,393,807 of record NC_057794.1, on the reverse strand, counting down.
AGTGACTATGTGGCGGCATGCAAAGGTAGGAAAATTAGGTAGTGGGGGAGATGGCATGTGTGGGGCTTGCATGATGAGGTGGATAGGCTACATGTCAAGAGAAATAGATAGTGGGGATGAACTATTTAGGTATTATAGATAACAATGTACCGCATTAGCTTATTATTGCATTTCTTCATCTTTTTTCCCTATCTGCTTATTTACGACAAATTGCACCCGTACATTCTGGTACGTCCAGTGCGCCAGGGGCTTCAGTGTACCCCATAACATGACAAGAAAAGTCTGAACACTTTCGACAGTGCGGCACCCCGAACTTATAGCATTATATGCATCAGCTTCGAATCATGTCTTGGGTCAATAGTTGGGTTTGCCTGGCTCCCATGTTTTGGTACCTTACGTTTCGTTATATCGGCTAAGGTAGCACTGGGAGAACTACTGCGATTGTGTCCCGGTTCTTCCAGACGAGCACCTCAGTAAAGAAAGCCAAAAACCAACTGTCATGATGCGGCGAGAGCTGGTCACTGTTCGAGAGGTCTCAAATCCTTAAAGATTTTTTCCGCTTTGGGCGAGGAATCGGCCTTGTCCGATTTAGGCGTATATAGCACCCCATGTTCGGCCTTCCGAATACTAGGGGCTTCGCCAAAATTTAAAATTGTAGACTTCTATGGCTAAGTGAGAGTGATAAAGTTGTATAGTCCGATTGCCTTGTTCGCTGCGCTAAACACCTCCTTAAAGGACCAATTTTTTTTGGATAAACAGTGTTTAAGATTTATCCCGAACACCTCAGTACTATTACATGGGGGCAGAAGCCGGCGATTGGCCAACTCTCAGATTTTATAAACGGCCGCACAGAAGGTAATATTTTAAATCGACAAGCGTTATATAGCGCACATGAACTCGTTTTCATATTACAGGATCACATGAGTACATTCATTCAAATATTACATCCTTAGCACATTCCTCCGCCACAAGGCGGGCACCCTTCAGGACACTGTCATAATACTTTTCGGGGTGGCGATGCTCCTTGTTGGGGAACATTGCAGAAAATTAAAAATTTTCCTACGGTTTCACCAAGATCCATCTATGAGTTCATCTAAGCAACGAGTCTAGGGAGAGAGTTTGCATCTACATACCACTTGTAGATCGCGTGCGGAAGCTTGCAAGGTGATGATGTAGTCGTACTCGACGTGATCCAAATCACCGATGACCAGCGCCGAACGGACGGCACCTCCGCGTTCAACACACGTACGGGACGGGAGACGTCTCCTCCTTCTTGATCCAGCAAGGGGGAAGGAGAGGTTGATGAAGATCCAGCAGCACGACGGCGTGGTGGTGGATGCAGGGTGTCACAGCAGCAGGGCTTCGCCGAGACTACGAGGGAGAGACGTAACGGGGGGAGGTGGAGGCGCCAGGGGCTGGTGTATGAAGTCCCTCCTCTCCCCCACTATATATAGGGGTGCCAAGGGGGGGCGCCGGCCCTAGTAGATGAGATCTACTAGGGGGGGCGGCGGCCTAGGGGAGGTTTCCCTCCCCCCCAAGGCACCTAGGGGTGCCTTCCACCACTAGGACTCCTCCTAGGGGGAAACCCTAGGCGCATGGGCCTATAGGGGCTGGTGCCCTTGGCCCATGATGGCCAAGGCGCACCCCCTACAGCCCATGTGGCCCCCCGGGACAGGTGGCCCCACCCGGTGGACCCCCGGGACCCTTCCGGTGGTCCCGGTACAATACCGATAACCCCGAAACTTGTCCCGATGCCCGAAATAGCACTTCCTATATATAATTCTTTACCTCCGGACCATTCCGGAACTCCTCGTGACGTCCGGGATCTCATCCGGGACTCCGAACAACATTCGGGTTTCTGCATATACATATCTTCATAACCCTAGCGTCACCAAACCTTAAGTGTGTAGACCCTACGGGTTCAGGAGACATGCAGACATGACCGAGACGCTCTCAGTCAATAACCATCAGCGGGATCTGGATACCCATGATGGCTCCCACATGCTCCACGATGTTGTCATCGGATGAACCACGATGTCGAGGATTCGATCAAACCCTGTATGCAATTCCCTTTGTCAATCAGTACGTTACTTGCCCGAGACTCAATCGTCGGTATCCCAATACCTTGTTCAGTCTCGTTACCGGCAAGTCACTTTACTCGTACCGTAATGCATGATCCCGTGTCCAACACCTTGGTCACATTGAGCTCATTATGATGATGCATTACCGAGTGGGCCCAGAGATACCTCTCCGTCATACGGAGTGACAAATCCCAGTCTCGATCCGTGTCAACCCAACAGCTACTTTCGGAGATACCTGTAATGCACCTTTATAGTCACCCAGTTACGTTGTGACATTTGATACACCCAAGGCACTCTTACGGTATCCGGGAGTTACACGATCTCATGGTCGAAGGAAGAGATACTTGACACTTGCAAAGCTCTAGCAAAACGAACTACACGATCTTTTATGCTATGCTTAGGATTGGGTCTTGTCCATCACATCATTCTCCTAATGATGTGATCCCGTTATCAACGACATCCAATGTCCATAGTCAGGAAACCATGACTATCTGTTGATCACAACGAGCTGGTCAACTAGAGGCTTACCAGGGACATAGTGTGGTCTAAGTATTCACACGTGTATTACGATTTCCGGATAATACAGTTATAGCATGAATAAAAGACAATTATCATGAACAATGAAATATAATAATACTTTTATTATTGCCTCTAGGGCATATTTCCAACAGTCTCCCACTTGCACTAGAGTCACCAATCTAGTTACATTGTGATGAATCGAACACCCATAGAGTTCTGGTGTTGATCATGTTTTGCACGCGAGAGAGGTTTAGTCAGCGGATCTGCGGCATTCAGATCCGTGTGCACTTTGCAAATCTCTATGTCTCCATCTTGAACATTTTCACGGATGGAGTTGAAACGACGCTTGATGTGCCTGGTCTTCTTGTGAAACCTGGGCTCCTTTGCGAGGGCAATAGCTCCAGTGTTGTCACAGAAGAGTTTGATCGGCCCCGGCGCATTGGGTATGACTCCTAGGTCGGTGATGAACTCCTTCACCCAAATCGCTTCATGTGCTGCCTCCGAGGCTGCCATGTACTCCGCTTCACACGTAGATCCCGCCACGATGCTCTGCTTGCAGCTGCACCAGCTTACTGCTCCACCATTCAACATATACACGTATCCGGTTTGTGACTTAGAGTCATCCAGATCTGAGTCGAAGCTAGCGTCGACGTAACCCTTTACGACGAGCTCTTTGTCTCCTCCATAAACGAGAAACATGTCCTTTGTCCTTTTCAGGTACTTCAGGATATTCTTGACCGCTGTCCAGTGTTCCTTGCCGGGATTACTTTGGTATCTTGCTACCAAACTTACGGCAAGGTTTACATCAGGTCTGGTACACAGCATGGCATACATTATAGATCCTATGGCTGAAGCATAGGGGATGACACTCATCTCTTCTTTATCTTTTGCCGTGGTCGGTGACTGAGCTGAGCTCAGTCTCATACCTTGTAACATAGGCAAGAACCCCTTCTTGGACTGATCCATTCTGAATCTCTTCAAAATCTTATCAAGGTATGTGCTTTGTGAAAGACCTATGAGGCATCTCGATCTATCTCTATAGATCTTGATGCCTAATATATAAGCAGCTTCTCCAAGGTCCTTCATTGAAAAACACTTATTTAAGTAGGCCTTAATGCTGTCCAGAAATTCTATATTATTTCCCATCAGGAGTATGTCATCTACATACAATATGAGAAATGCTACAGAGCTCCCACTCACTTTCTTGTAAACGCAGGCTTCTCCATAAGTCTGCATAAACCCAAACGCTTTGATCATCTCATCAAAGCGAATGTTCCAACTCCGAGATGCTTGCACCAGTCCATAAATGGATCGCTGGAGCTTGCATACTTTGTTAGCGTTCCGAGGATCGACAAAACCTTCCGGCTGCATCATATACAGTTCTTCCTTAAGATGCCCGTTAAGGAATGCTGTTTTGACGTCCATCTGCAATATCTCATAATCATAGTATGCGGCAATTGCTAACATGATTCGGACGGACTTTAGCTTCGCTACGGGAGAGAATGTCTCGTCGTAGTTAATCCCTTGAACCTGTCGATAACCCTTAGCGACAAGTCGAGCTTTATAGATGGTAACATTACCATCCGCGTCCGTCTTCTTCTTAAAGATCCATTTGTTTTCTATCGCTCGCCGATCATCGGGCAAGTCTGTCAAAGTCCATACTTTGTTTTCATACATGGATTCTATCTCGGATTTCATGGCTTCAAGCCATTTGTTGGAATCCGGGCCCGCCATTGCTTCTTCATAGTTTGAAGGTTCATTGTTGTCTAACAACATGATTTCCAGGACAGGGTTGCCGTACCACTCTGGTGCGGAACGTGTCCTAGTGGACCTACGAAGTTCAGCAGTTACTTGATCCGAAGTACCTTGATCATTATCATTGTTTTCCTCTTCAGTTGGTGTGGGCATCACAGGAACGGTTTCTTGTGCTGCGTCACTATCCCGCTCAAGAGGTAGTACTTCATCGAGTTCTACTTTCCTCCCACTTACTTCTTTCGAGAGAAACTCTTTTTCCAGAAAGCATCCGTTCTTGGCAACAAAGATCTTGCCTTCGGATCTTAAGTAGAAGGTATACCCTACAGTTTCCTTAGGGTATCCTATGAATACGCATTTTTCCGACTTGGGTTCGAGCTTTTCAGGTTGAAGTTTCTTGACATAAGCTTCGCATCCCCAAACTTTTAGAAACGACAGCTTAGGTTTCTTTCCAAACCATAGTTCATACGGTGTCGTCTCAACGGATTTAGACGGTGCCCTATTTAAAGTGAATGTAGCTGTCTCTAGAGCGTATCCCCAAAATGATAGCGGTAAATCGGTAAGAGACATCATAGACCGCACCATATCCAATAGAGTGCGATTACGATGTTCGGACACACCGTTTCATTGAGGTGTTCCAGGCGGCGTGAGTTGTGAAACGATTCCACATTTCCTTAAGTGTGTGCCAAATTCGTGACTTAAATATTCTCCTCCACAATCTGATCGTAGGAACTTTATCTTTCGGTCACGTTGATTCTCCACCTCATTCTGAAATTCCTTGAACTTTTCAAAGGTCTCAGACTTGTGTTTCATTAAGTAGACATACCCATATCTACTTAAGTCATAAGTGAGAGTGAGAACATAACGATATCCTCCGCGAGCCTCAACGCTCATTGGACCGCACACATCGGTATGTATGATTTCCAACAAGTTGGTTGCTCGCTCCATTGTTCCGGAGAACGGAGTCTTGGTCATCTTGCCCAAGAGGCATGGTTCGCACGTGACAAACGATTCATAATCAAGAGACTCTAAAAGTCCATCGGCATGGAGCTTCTTCATGCGCTTGACACCAATGTGACCAAGGCGGCAGTGCCACAAGTATGTGGGACTATCGTTCTCAACTTTAAATCTTTTGGCATCTACACTATGAACATGTGTAATATTACGCTCGAGATTCATTAAGAATAAACCATTGACCATCGGAGCATGACCATAAAACATATCTCTCATATAAATCGAACAACCATTATTCTCAGACTTAAATGAGTAGCCATCTCGTATTAAACGAGATCCAGATACAATGTTCATGCTCAAACTTGGCACTAAATAACAATTATTAAGGTTCAAAACTAATCCCGTAGGTAAATGTAGAGGCAGCGTGCCGACGGCGATCACATCGACTCTGGAACCATTCCCGACGCGCATCGTCACCTCGTCCTTTGCCAGTCTCCGTTTATTCCGCAGCTCCTGCTGTGAGTTACAAATATGAGCAACGGCACCGGTATCAAATACCCAGGAGTTACTACGAGTACTGGTAAGGTACACATCAATTACATGTATATCAAATATACCTTTGGTGCTGCCGGCCTTCTTATCCGCTAAGTATTTGGGGCAGTTCCGCTTCCAGTGACCCTTCCCCTTGCAATAAAAGCACTCAGTCTCAGGCTTGGGTCCATTCTTTGACTTCTTCCCGGTAACTGGCTTACCAGGCGCGGCAACATCTTTGCCGTCCTTCTTGAATTTCTTCTTACCCTTGCCCTTCTTGAACTTAGTGGTCTTATTGACCATCAACACTTGATGTTCTTTCTTGATTTCAGCCTCTGCTGACTTCAGCATCGAGAACACTTCAGGAATGGTCTTTTCCATTCCCTGCATGTTGTAGTTCATCACAAAGCTCTTGTAGCTTGGTGGGAGCGACTGGAGGATTCTGTCAATGACCGCCTCATCTGGGAGGTTAATGTTCAGCTGGGTCATACGGTTGTGCAACCCAGACATCTTCAGGATGTGCTCACTGACAGAACTGTTCTCCTCCATCTTACAACTGTAGAACTTGTCGGAGACATCGTATCTCTCGACCCGGGCATGAGCTTGAAATACTAGTTTCAGCTTTTCGAACATCTCATATGCTCCGTGGTGCTCAAAACGCTTTTGTAGCCCCGGTTCTAAGCTGTAAAGCATGCCGCACTGAACGAGGGAGTAATCATCAGCACGAGACTGCCAAGCATTCATAATGTCTTGGTTCTCTGGGACGGGAGCGTCACCTAGCGGTCCTTCTAGGACATATTGTTTCCTGGCAGCTATGAGGATGATCCTCAGGTTCCGGACCCAGTCCGTATAGTTGCTGCCATCATCTTTCAGCTTGGTTTTCTCTAGGAACGCGTTGAAGTTCATGTTGACATTAGCGTTGGCCATTGATCTACAAGACATATTTGCAAAGGTTTTAGACTAAGTTCATGATAATAAAGTTCTAATCAAATTATGAACTCCCACTTAGATTAGACATCCTTTTAGTCATCTAAGTGTTACACGATCCGAGTCGACTAGCCCGTGTCCGATCATCACGTGAGACGGACTAGTCATCGTCGGTGAACATTTTCATGTTGATCGTATCTTCCATACGACTCATGTTCGACCTTTCGGTCTCCGTGTTCCGAGGCCATGTCTGCACATGCTAGGCTCGTCAAGTTAACCCTAAGTGTTTTCGCTGTGTAAAACTGTCTTACACCCGTTGTATGTGAACGTAAGAATCCATCACACCCGATCATCACGTGGTGCTTAGAAACGACGAACTGTAGCAACGGTGCACAGTTAGGGGAGAACACTTCTTGAAATTTTATAAGGGATCATCTTATTTACTACCGTCGTCCTAAGTAAACAAGATGCATAATACATAATAAACATCACATGCAATTATATAGTTGTGACATGATATGGCCAATATCATATAGCTCCATTGATCTTCATCTTCGGGGCTCCATGATCATCTTGTCACCGGCTTGACACCATGATCTCCATCATCGTGTCTTCATGAAGTTGTCACGCCAACGACTACTTCTACTTCTATGACTAACATTTAGCAATAAAGTAAAGTAGTTTACATGACGTTATTCAATGACACGCAGGTCATACAAAAAATAATGACAACTCCTATGGCTCCTGCAGGTTGTCATACTCATCGACATGCAAGTCGTGAATCCTATTACAAAGAACATGATCTCATACATCACAATTCATCATTCATCACAACTTCTGGCCATATCACATCACATGATCAATCGCTGCAAAAACAAGTTAGACGTCCTCTAATTGTTGTTGCATCTTTTACGTGGCTGCAATTGGGTTCTAGCAAGAACGTTTTCTTACCTACGATTCACCACAACGTGATTTTGTCAACTTCTATTTACCCTTCATAAGGGCCCTGTTCATCGATTCCGCTCCAACTAAAGTGGGAGAGACAGACACCCGCCAGCCACCTTATGCAACTTGTGCATGTCAGTCGGTGGAACCGGTCTCACGTAAGCGTACGTGTAAGGTTGGTCCGGGCCGCTTCATCCCACAATACCATTGAGCAAGAAAAGACTAGTAGAGGCAAGTAAGATGAAAAAATCCACGCCCACAACAAAGTTGTGTTCTACTCGTGCAAAGAGAACTACGCATAGACCTAGCTCATGATGCCACTGTTGGGGAACGTTGCAGAAAATTAAAATTTTTCCTACGGTTTCACCAAGATCCATCTATGAGTTCATCTAAGCAACGAGTCTAGGGAGAGAGTTTGCATCTACATACCACTTGTAGATCGCGTGCGGAAGCTTGCAAGGTGATGATGTAGTCGTACTCGACGTGATCCAAATCACCGATGACCAGCGCCGAACGGACGGCACCTCCGCGTTCAACACACGTACGGGACGGGAGACGTCTCCTCCTTCTTGATCCAGCAAGGGGGAAGGAGAGGTTGATGAAGATCCAGCAGCACGACGGCGTGGTGGTGGATGCAGGGTGTCACAGCAGCAGGGCTTCGCCGAGACTACGAGGGAGAGACGTAACGGGGGGAGGTGGAGGCGCCAGGGGCTGGTGTATGAAGTCCCTCCTCTCCCCCACTATATATAGGGGTGCCAAGGGGGGCGCCGGCCCTAGTAGATGAGATCTACTAGGGGGGGCGGCGGCCTAGGGGAGGTTTCCCTCCCCCCCAAGGCACCTAGGGGTGCCTTCCACCACTAGGACTCCTCCTAGGGGGAAACCCTAGGCGCATGGGCCTATAGGGGCTGGTGCCCTTGGCCCATGATGGCCAAGGCGCACCCCCTACAGCCCATGTGGCCCCCCGGGACAGGTGGCCCCACCCGGTGGACCCCCGGGACCCTTCCGGTGGTCCCGGTACAATACCGATAACCCCGAAACTTGTCCCGATGCCCGAAATAGCACTTCCTATATATAATTCTTTACCTCCGGACCATTCCGGAACTCCTCGTGACGTCCGGGATCTCATTCGTGACTCCGAACAACATTCGGGTTTCTGCATATACATATCTTCATAACCCTAGCGTCACCGAACCTTAAGTGTGTAGACCCTACGGGTTCGGGAGACATGCAGACATGACCGAGACGCTCTCAGTCAATAACCATCAGCGGGATCTGGATACCCATGATGGCTCCCACATGCTCCACGATGTTGTCATCGGATGAACCACGATGTCGAGGATTCGATCAAACCCTGTATGCAATTCCCTTTGTCAATCGGTACGTTACTTGCCCGAGACTCGATCGTCGGTATCCCAATACCTTGTTCAGTCTCGTTACCGGCAAGTCACTTTACTCGTACCGTAATGCATGATCCCGTGTCCAACACCTTGGTCACATTGAGCTCATTATGATGATGCATTACCGAGTGGGCCCAGAGATACCTCTCCGTCATATGGAGTGACAAATCCCAGTCTCGATCCGTGTCAACCCAACAGCTACTTTCGGATATACCTGTAATGCACCTTTATAGTCACCCAGTTACGTTGTGACGTTTGATACACCCAAGGCACTCTTACGGTATCCGGGAGTTACACGATCTCATGGTCGAAGGAAGAGATACTTGACACTTGCAAAGCTCTAGCAAAACGAACTACACGATCTTTTATGCTATGCTTAGGATTGGGTCTTGTCCATCACATCATTCTCCTAATGATGTGATCCCGTTATCAACGACATCCAATGTCCATAGTCAGGAAACCATGACTATCTGTTGATCACAACGAGCTGGTCAACTAGAGGCTTACCAGGGACATAGTGTGGTCTAAGTATTCACACGTGTATTACGATTTCCGGATAATACAGTTATAGCATGAATAAAAGACAATTATCATGAACAATGAAATATAATAATACTTTTATTATTGCCTCTAGGGCATATTTCCAACACTCCTTGCCCTCCGGGGCCCCTCCTTCACCAGCTTTTTGGCGTCCATCTTCGCCCAGTGCACTTTCGCATGGGCAAAGGCCCTGCGCGCACCTTCAATACAGACTGGACGCTTTATGACTTCAAACCATGGGCATGCATTCACAAGCCGCTTTACCAGGCCGAAGTAGCTGCCAGGCAGGGGCTTGCCAGGCCACATACGGACTATAAGACCCTTCATGGCCAGTTCGGCCGCCTTGTGGAGCTCGACCAGTTGCTTCAGCTGGTCGCTCATGGGCATCGGATGTTCGGTCCCAGTATATTGAGACCAGAACAACTTTTCCGTCGAGTTCCCTTCCTCGGCCCGGTAGAACTCCGCAGCATCCGACACGCTGCTTGGTAGATCTGCGAACGCTCCTGGAGAGCTCCGAATTCGGGTAAGTAAAAGGAAAGTCTCCTTCACATGCTTGCTTTGCATAATGAATGCCTTACCCGTCGCTATCTTCTTGACCGCCTGAATCTCCTGGAGGGCCTTTTGGGCTTTGACCTTAGCATTTTGTGTGTTCTCGAGGGCCTTCGCAAGCTCGGACCCCTGCGTCTTAGAGTCATGCTCCAAGGACTTGTATTTCTTGACAAAATCCTGGAGCTCTTGCTGAACCTCACCGACTCGGGCCTCTTGCTTCTCGCGCTCGATGCGCTCCTTGGCCGCCCTGTCTTCGGCCTCGGACAACGCCTTCTTCAGGGCCGCCACTTCGGTCATGGCCCCTAGCAAAATTCATGATGATACTATGATCTAATGACCACTTTTTTCTTTATCAATATACGGACGGGGTATCACTTACCTTTGTTTTCTTCGAGCTGCCTCTTGGTAAGGCCGAGATCTTCCTCGGACCGTTCAAGGTCCCGCTTTAGTCCGGAGACCTCCGCAGTACGAGCGGCAGCGGCCAGCAGCGAAGCCTGCTTATTCACATAGACATACTTTGATTAAACTCCTGTGATTGTTATTTGATCCTCTATTCAGCCTTTCTTTGCGAACACCAAACAGAGCATCAGGGGCTACTGTCTATGCTGTGATATTTTCTCATAATTTGATTACTTACCTCAAAGCCTATTAGGAGGCTGGCACAGGCTTCGGTCAATCCACTTTTGGCGGACCGAACCTTCTTGACCACCGCACTCATGATGGTGCGATGCTCTTCGTCAATGGAAGCGCCGCGAAGCGCTTCCAGCAAGTTGTCCGATGCCTCTGGATGGACAAAGGCCATCGACACAGACGGCTCGCCCCCCTTAGCGAGGGGTCGCCTGACAGAATCCGGAACCACTGGAGGTTCCGGCGCAGTATCCGGCTGGGGGCCGAACTTGCTGCAGCCCCCGTCATTAGAACCCATGGGAGTCTTACCCCCCATGCGCCCGACATCTGGGATGTCGCCTTGGGGCGCCTCTAGAATCATCTCCCCTTGGCCCGGTGCCCTTTGAGACAACACCTCGATGTCGTCCGTGGGCCGGGGGGAGGTGGCTGTCGGGAGTGAATCACTGTTCATCGCCGACTAGCCTAAAGACTCATACGAAGAGGATACGTCGCTATGGGCTTTGGATGGACTGCATGATCATGTTAGACATGATAAGAAGCAATAAAACGAAACATACCAGAACTATTATTAGTATCCGGATACTTATGACTTCGCTAGGGGCTTGTCCCTGGGCAACCACTCCTCGTCGCTGTAAGTAGCTGTTGTGGAGTAGTCCGGAAGGAGGGTCCTTCCCTTCTTGGACCCTTCAGCCTCCCCAGACGGGGCGGCCTTCCTTTTCTTGCCTCCCCCGGTTGGGGGGGGGGAGAACTTTCCTCTTCCGCCTCCTCGTTTTCATGGGAGGAGTGCGCCTTGGTGTTTTTGGACGATGAGTCCGATACAACCTTGCGCCGGAGACCTTTCCTGGTCCCCACGACCTTCTTCTTGGCCTTCTTCTCCGATGCCTCATAGGGCACCGGAACCAACATCTCCGTTAAGAGAGCCTGTGCTGGATCTTTGGGCAGTGGGGCCGGACAATCGATCCGCTCCGCTGTCGCTACCTAGTCCTATTAAAATGGCATAGAGGCTCAGATCCCTCACATGATTATACTGGGGAAAGGAACATCTTGTGAGATATAAAGAGCTTATCAGATTGACAGGGCGCTTTGCGTTGAGTCTGCGATCCTCGGTAAGGGGAGGAGGAACCTCGGCGGCCTTGAACAACACCTTCCAGACGTCTTTGTGCATCGTGTCAAAAAGCTCTTGCAGTGTCTGGTGCTCGGCCGGGTCGAACTCCCACATATTGAATGCCCATCTTTGACATGGAAGGATCCGGCGAAAGAGCATGACCTGGACCACGTTGACAAGCTTGATTTTCTTGCTTATCATATTTTTAACACAGCTCTGGAGTCCGGTTGGCTCCACCGATGAACCCCAGGATAGGCCCTTCTCTTTCCAGGAGGTGAGCCGCATGGGGATGCCGGATCGAAATTCGGGGGCCGCCACCCAGTTGGTGTCACGCGGCTCGGTGATGTAGAACCACCCTGATTGCTACCCCTTCATGGTCTCCACATAGGAGCCTTCGAGCCAGGTGACGTTGGGCATCTTGCCCACCATGGCGCCTCCGCACTCCGCTTGCTGGCCTACCACCACCTTCGGTTCCATGTTGAAGGTCTTCAGCCACAGGCCGAAGTGGGGCTTGATGCGGAGGAAGGCCTCGCACACGACGATAAACGCCGAGATGTTGAGGATGAAATTGGGGGCCATATCATGGAAGTCCAGCCCGTAGTAGAACATGAGCCCATGGACAAATGGGTGGAGGGGAAATCCCAGTCCGCGAATGAAGTGGGTGAGGAATACAACCCTCTCATGGGGTTCTGGAGTAGGGATGATTTGCCCTGTGTCTGGGAGCCGGTGCGCGATGTCTGTGGCCAGGTATCTAGCTTCCCAGAGCTTCATAATGTTATCCTCCGTAACGAAGGAGACCATCCACTTGCCTCCCGCTCCGGATATGTTCGGAATGGCTTTGCGGAGAAGATGAGAACTTGGGCGCTGGAGCTCGAGTGCGTGAGAATGGATGGGCAGGGGAAGAAGAAGGCGTGGGTGAAAAAGAGGAATCCTTGTCCCTTTATAAAGGCGGTAGAAATTGTGTGCCTCCCTACTTGCCCCATAAAATCGCTTATTCCCCAAGCGTCGCGATTGATGGCACGGTTGGGTTACCCATATCCGTATTGATGAGAATCCCGTGATAAGGGGAACACGATCTCTGCTTCAACAAGGCATGCCAATAAAACCGCCTCGCAACACGTGCAATGGCAGGCAGGGAAAAACGGTTCGTAATGACCGGGCCACGGCAGGACGTCACGTTATGAAAAGTTGTCAGCAGATTAGATTTGTGGAATAATATACTCTCTACGGTGGTATGTGGAATTTGTTTTACAGAGCCGGACACAATCCCGGTGTTCAAAATCTTCTATGGAGTATTCGAAGAAGGAACTCGCCTTGCAATGTCGAAGACAATCTGCGCGCCGAACTCATCGTCATTGAAGCCTGGTTCAGGGGCTACTGAGGGAGTCCTGGATTAGGGGGACCTCGGACAGCCGGACTATATACTTTGGCCAGACTGTTGGTCTATGAAGATACAAGATTGAAGACTTCGTCCCGTGTCTGGGTGGGACTCTCCTTTGCGTGGAAGGCAAGCTTGGCGATTCGGATATGTAGATCTCCTCCCTTGTAACCGACTCTGTGTAACCCTAGCCCCCTCCGATGTCTATATAAACCGGAGGGTTTAGTCCATAGAACAACAACAATCATAATCATAGGCTAGCTTCTAGGGTTTAGCCTCTATGATCTCATGGTAGATCAACTCTTGTAATACTCATATCATCAAGATCAATCAAGCAGGAAGTAGGGTATTACCTCCATCGAGAGGGCCAGAACCTGGGTAAACACTGTGTCCCCTGCCTCCTGTTACCATCAGCCTTAGACGCACAGTTCGGGACCCCCTACCCGAGATCCGCCGGTTTTGACACCGACAATAGTCACGACCAAAAATCCATTTATCGTTATTCTATTTATGCCTTGCCACTTTTCATGGCTCACCACACGGAAAATTTCCATTTTGTGTATGTCATGCTGATTTTTATGGATTTTGTTTTACCTTTTCAAAATGGTTTTTAAAGTCTTGTTAGAGTTGTCACATGAAAACAGGAAAACCCAAGGTGAGATATATCGGCATCCCCGTGAGGCAAACACATGGTCACTATGCCAGTCTCGTTGTTACTCGCTTTGTTCGTTTTTCTCGTTTTTATGTTCCGACATCTCATGTGCAATTCACTCCATGTTAGGCCAGACTATGATGGATGCCTTCATGCCGAAAGGGACCTAAGAATATTGTAGGATCGAAAGTAGGTCTGGAGGGGGTGATTAGACTACTTGACCAAATAAAAATCTAACCATTTCCCAATTTTAAGTGTTTGCAGATTTTAGCAACTAGTACAAGTCAAGCAATCAACCTACACGTGCAATTCTAAGAGTGTAGCAGCAGAAAGTAAAACATTTCATATGAAGGTAAAGGGAAGGGTTTGGAGAAGGCAAACGTAATGTAGACACGGAGATTTTTTGCGTGGTTCCGACAGGTGGTGCTATCGTACATCCACATTGGTGCAGACTTCAACCCACGAAGGGTAACGGTTGCGCGACTCCATGGAGGGCTCCACCCATGTAGGGTCCACAAAGAAGCAACTTTGTCTATCCCACCATCGCCATCGCCCACTAAGGACTTGCCTCACTCGGATAGATCTTCACGAAGTAGGCTGCCTTGCCCTTACAAACTTCTTGGTTCAACTCCACAATCTTGTCGGAGGCTCCCAAGCGACACCTAACCAATCTAGGAGACACCACTCTCCAAAAGGTAATAGATGGTGTGTTGATGATGAACTCCTTGCTCTTGTGCTTTAAATGATAGTCTCCCCAACACTCAACTCTCTCACACAGGTTTGGCTATGGTGGAAATATGATTTGAGTGGAAAGCAACTTGGGGAAGGTTAGCGATCAAGATTCTTGTGGTAGGATTGGAATATCTTTGTCTCAACACATGAGTAGGTGGTTCTTTCACAGAAAATGAGTAGTGGAAGTGTAGGCATGTTCTGATGGCTCTCTCGCATATGGAGAAGGGGGGTGGAGGGGTATATATAGCCTCCACACAAAATCCAACCGTTACACACATTTGACCCAACTCGGTCAAACCGAATATAAGAACTCGATGAGACCGATTCAGTTCAAAATGTGAGTGTTAGGAATCCCGATGGGACCGACTAGAACAACTCGGTGGAACCGATGTGCTAGGGCTAGGGCAAAACCTCATCTCGGTGAAGCCGATTGCTTGAACTCGGTGATACCAATTTCAGCAAAGAGCAAACAGAGAGTTGGTCAAGCAAACTTGGTGGGACCAATTGCACATTTCGGTGAGACCGAAATAATTGCAACAGGCAATAGAGAGTTTGCAGGGCCATCTCGTTGAGACCGAGATCCATATCGGTGTAACCGAATTGCCAGGGTTTCTGGTAGTGGCAATGTAAACTGAACTCGGTGGTACCGGATGGATCATTTCGGTGGGGCCGAGTTTGACTTTGAATTTTGGACATATTTGGAAGAGAAAGTGGCTGAGGGTTTTGGAGCAATATCACTAAGCACTTTGAGCAAGTAGACCATTAAGCAACACCTCATCCTCTTTTAATAGTATTGGCTTTCCTATGGACTCAATGTGATCTTGGATCACTAAAATAGAAATGAAGAGTCTTTAGCTTTTGCCAATATGTGTCCTTAGCATTTTGAGGGGTCCACATCTCTAATCCATGCCATGCCAATCATTGAACTTTCTGAAATAATTAACTTGAATGGATATTAGTTCAATGAGCTATATGTTGTTATGAATGACCAAAACCACCCAGGGATTAGTTACGCTTTCAATCTCCCCCTTTTTGGTAATTGATGACAACATATAGATAAAAGCTTTGACAAATGATAATATGAATGAAATACATCGTCTCTTTGAGAAGTATGTGATAAGCAAGAGCTCCCCCTAAATTCATGCATTATTTAAAATTTGCGTTTGAATGCAAATGCACAGTCGATTAGGATCATGAGTCACTCTTCCATGTCACATACATCTTGTTGGGGCGCTCAAAATGATAAGAGTTAAATAACATGCACTCATCACCAAGGGTACAAGTGATTGATCATACACAAATTCATGGATATAAGCAAGCAACCACACATTAAGCATAGTATGATCAAACACATGATCGCATAAGTATCTCACGAGCATAACACAAATAGTAGCATAGGAATCAAACAACCAAACAGTCAAAGTAGCAAGAGAAGCAAATAAAACCAATTAGGAGAAAGACACACTCTCTCTCTCAGCCTAAGATCTATACACTGTCTCCCCCTTTGGCAACAAGTTACCAAAAAGTTTGAAAACGTATAGTGCTATACAACACTCTAGGCACAATCTCCGAGAGCTCCTGAAGGGGTATTATGGCTTGTCGCTCGGTGTGCGTAGATGGCGTGGAGAGTAGGGCATCTGCAAAAGGTTCGGCAGAAGTCTGTGGAGCTGGAGGGGCTGACACTTGAGGTACAACTACGGCAGTTGCTGCAGGTGCTGAAGTAGTAGTCCTGGAGTCTCTGACAACTGGCACTGCTGATGGCCTTTCTGCTCTTGGCACTCTCTGGAAAGTATCTGTAGTTGGTTTATCCTCCTTGTCCTCAGCATCCTCTTGGAGCTTCTCCACAATGGTTTGTATCTCAATGACCTTCACATCTAGGTCATGAAATTTTGTCTCAATGATCCTCTCAAGACTTTCTTGATTTTGAATAAGGGTGGCCAAGCTCTTCTCAATTCTCACTGTAGCCTCAAGCAGATAACCGAGTTGATATCGCTTGGTCTTGAGTAGCACCATGGAGGCATCTGGTGCATTTGCTGCCTTTGTTGCTTTTGCAGCCTTTGCTTTCTCTCTCTTCTACTGGGCTTCAGCACAAGTAGGATGGGAAGCATCCATGACAACCTCATTGTCCTCAAAGTCTGGCCTCAGGGGAAGATGATCTCTATCAAGTAGATATGTCTCAGTTCCCATCTTGGAATTGATCATTTGAATGTGAGGGGCATATCCAAAAGATCTCTTCTAATTTGCAGTTGTTCTCTTCACAGTTTCCACAATCATGCTCATCGCCTTGAACTTCTGAGGAACATCAAACAAGTGAAGGAGGTTGATGGGTGACCATGGATCATTCTATGATCTCCTGACTTGGGCAAAAGAGTGTGCCTCAATATAGTGTTGATGGTGGTCAAACCAGCAAGTAGATAGTATATTAATCCAAACTTGTGAGTCTCCAAGGCTTTATCAGGAATAGGCTTGTGCATGTTAGCCATGGAGTTGTGATCCTTTCTAGGCTTAACATACACATGAATGTCATTCTCCTCTTCCTCTGGGGCATTGATCAGCTTGGCCCATTCTGAGATAGTAGATTGATATCTTGTTCCTTCAGTCGTCCAGACTATCTTTCCATCAGGGTAGAAGTGAGCAGTGGAATAGAATTGCATGATCATCTCATCATTCCACTTAGTCAACTTCTGACCAAAAAACTTGTCAACACCATTCATTCTGAAACTCTCATGCACACTTGGGAAATAATCTTCATTGTCATCAATGTATTTCCAGTCAACCCATTTCATATCACAAACATTGGGCTTCTTGTCCAATAGGGCAGTCTCATAGAAGTCATGTTATTCCTTTTGTGTGAAAGCGGTAGTCCATAGCAGTCCTCCTCCTGGTGGCATAGGGATTAGTCTTTCTCCAAAGTCTCAGACCTGCATCCTTTCTTAGCTTCATATTCTCTGCAACAAGATGATCATCATTATGATCTGGAATCTTGGGCTTGAGCTTTTTGAGCACTTGTGGCTCTTCTTCTTCTTGAGCTTCAGGCATCGGGGCCTTGTTCTTTTCAGCAGCAGAAATATTCCGTGTTGATCTCTTAGGTGCAGATGGCTTGGGGCAGACTTGGGCTTAGGTGGAGCAACCCCAGTCCTTATGGCATCTCCCATAAGCTTCTGAGTCTTTATAGGAGGTGCAACAGGCTCTTCCTCCTCATCTTCTTCATCAGAATCTCTCATCATAGAGAGTTTACCAATGACTCTGGCAATAGTCTTTCTGACTCTCTCCTTCCTCTTTTTTCCTCCAGCAACCTATTCCTCTCTTGGTTCAAGAGTAAATTCCATGGTTTGTTGAGTTGAGGCTCTGGCTTTTGACATTGGAGCTCTTTTGGCAGGAGTTTTCTTCTGCATTCCAGGCTTTGTGGCAGTAACATCATACTCTTTCTTGAGTGCTTTATTCTTGGAGATCACTTCCTCCTCCATAAAAAAAATCTTCATCCTCAGATTCAGATGTTCATTTCTTCCTTTCCCTAGTTGTTACCTTAGGCAAATTGTTGAGAGTGCTCCTACTCCCCTCATCATAGCTGCTAGAGGGACTAGTGCCCTCACCGAGGTTGAGCTGCTCTTCAGACCTATTCTAGCTATCACTGCCCTCTGACATTGCTGAAATTGACCCTGTGAATAGTTGGGTGTAGATAGAGTAGATGAGCATCACAAAGTGCAGCTTATTTTGCAAAATATTGAGACAAAAACTTAATTTTAGTTTTCTGCAGAAAGCATTTTGAAGCTACCGATTTGACAAAATCGGTGACACCGAAGCACTAACAGAGTCTAAACAGACAGTTTCGGTCAGACCGAAATGCAGTTTGGTGTCTTTGAGATGCTAGGGTTTCACAGATAAAGTGATTTCGGTCTCACCGATTAGTACACTTCGGTCAGACCGAGTTGCACTTGTGCAATGGCTTGGGCTAATCGGTGTGACCGATATCCTCTGATCGGTCGGTCCGAGATGGGTTTGGCGGACCTAACCCTAAGTTTTTGCATCAAATCTATTCCAAGGAGTTCGTTTTGTGGATAGATCAATCTCATACGTGGGAAGAACATAGGCATTATACTTTGCACAAGAATCAGAGTAATTGAAAGCACAAAGGGTCAAATCCGTACCCTAACTTGGCGATGGACTTTCTACGACGACAACAGCGGTGAGGATTCCATTGACGGTGGCGGAGACCAGCG
The DNA here is from genome assembly GCF_018294505.1 of Triticum aestivum. NCBI lineage: Eukaryota > Viridiplantae > Streptophyta > Magnoliopsida > Poales > Poaceae > Triticum > Triticum aestivum. The sequence goes on along the minus strand of NC_057794.1, from coordinate 65,374,898 downwards.
GCAGAAGGTCACTGGCGACGACGACGACTATCCGGAGACCAGGGCGGCAGTGCTGGGGCGTGGGCTCGTGCGGTTGAAGTGATTTTCAACCGTACGGGTACGCAGAGTATAAATACCCAGGTGTTGTCGGTGTGACCGAGTAGAACTACTCGGTGGCACTGAGATGCAAAACTGCTAGCAGTTGCTGCAACTCGGTGTGACCGAATGGTTCTAATTGGTTGCACCGAGATAAAACCTAGATCAACTTAATGATTTCGGTGAGACCGAGTAGGAATGAATTGGTCTGACTGAGAGGCATTAAGAGGTTTTGGAAGTTAAGCCCTTGACGGATCGGTGGCTCCGAGTGCTCCTCACCCGGAGGGTCCGAAGGTGACTTGTTCAAACTTTGTGATGTAGCATGAATAGAGTTTGAGACGAGAAAAATCATAGATAGCTAGAGGGAGTACTTAGGCATTCTTGTCCATCCATTTGGCAAAAACAAAAAACCAAACAACCAAGGCAACAAATGGATGTCCTCAAATGAAGAAAATTATGCAACTAACATGCTCACACAATAAGATGGAAAATAAAACAAGTGGCAAAGCATGCACAAACACTCTAGCATCTATCAATCAATTGGCGATGACTAGGTCATCTATATATGAGTATATTGACTTAGGAGTCAAATGAGAACATTTGATCATAGGTCATACTCATCGTTTAAGCACAAGCTGGGTTACCACTTTTACATAAAGCATTGTTGTGTTCACATCATTAGAGTTGCTTTAGCTCAATTCTTAGAGCAAAGCTCCACCTAGATGTGATATCCCCCCTTAGAGGGATGAACTAACCTTGGGTTTTGTCAATGATGACTTCATGTAGGTGTTGAAGATGTGGATGCTCAATGTTGATGTAGATCATTTGGAGCAATCCATTGGAGTGAGTTGCACTTTCAATACCTACATGGGTTAGTCCCACAAGGAACACACAAGGATATCCATAGACATAGAGTGAAACACACATATGATGATGTCCATGAAAGCATTAGGTTATCTTGTCCCTTGTCTTACCAACAAAAGGGTTTGTGACTCCTTGAACTAGTGCAAGATATGGAAATTTATTGCACTTGTCCTGGCCAAAATGAATCTGAGTGAAGTATGTTGGCAGAGTCACCCTCAAGAACACTCTAGTTCTTCTTGTTTGGGATCCACATCAACTTGATGGGAATACTTGGAGTTGTAGTCGTACTTGATGAAGTAGAACTTGATGTAGTCTTGGGAACTGATACGTCTCCAACGTATCTATAGTTTTTGATTGTTCCATGCTATTATATAATCTATTTTGGATGTAAATGGGCTTTATTTTACACTTTTATATTATTTTTGGGAGTAACCTACTAACCTAATGCCCAGTGAAAATTGCTGTTTTTTGCCTATTTTAGTGTTTCCCAGAAAAGGAATATCAAACGGAATCCAAACGGAATGAAACATTCAGGAGAGTTATTTTTGGAACAAACGTGATCCAGAGGACTTGGACTGGACGTCAAGCAATCAACGAGGAGTCCGCGGGGCAGGGGCGCGGCTACCCCCTGGGTGCGCCCTCCCCCTCGTGGGCCCCTCGTGGCTCAACCGACCTACTTCTTCCTCCTATATATACTGATATACCCTGAAAACATCCAGGAGCACCACGAAACCCTATTTCCACCGCCGCAACCTTCTGTACCCAAGAGATCCCATCTTGGGGCCTTTTCCGGAGCTCCACCGGAGGGGGCATCAATCACGGAGGGCCTTTAAATCAACTCCATGGCCCCTCTGATGATGTGTGAGTAGTTTACTTCAGACCTTCGGGTCCATAGTTATTAGCTAGATGGCTTATTCTCACTCTTTGGATCTCAATACAAAGTTCTCCTCGATCTTCTTGGAGATCTATTCGATGTAACTCTTTTTGCGGTGTGTTTGTCGAGATCTGATGAATTGTGGGTTTATGATCAAGTCTATCTATGAACAATATTTGATTCTTCTCTGAATTTTTTTTATGTATGATTGGTTATCTTTGCAAGTCTCTTCGAATTATGAGTTTGGTTTGGCCTACTAGATTGATCTTTCTTGCAATGGGAGAAGTGCTTAGCTTTGGGTTCAATCTTGCGGTGCTCGATCCCAGTGACAGAAAGGAAAACGACACGTATTGTATTGTTGCCATCGAGGATAAAAAAGATGGGGTTTATATCATATTGCTTGAGTTTATCCCTCTACATCATGTCACCTTACCTAATGTGTTACTCTGTTCTTATGAACTTAATACTCTAGATGCATGCTGGATAGCGGTCGATGTGTGGAGTAATAGTAGTAGATGCAGGCAGGAGTCAGTCGACTTGTCACGGACGTGATGCCTATATACATGGTCATGCCTAGATATTCTCATAATTATTCGCTTTTCTATCAATTGCTTGATAGTAATTTGTTCACCCACCATAATACTTATGCTATATTGAGAGAAGCCACTAGTGAAACCTATGTCCCCCGGGTCTATTCTCCATTATATTAATCTTCAGTCAATAAGCTATTTATATTACCTTCTATTTTGCAATCTGTACTTTTAATATTTATCATAAAAATACCAAAAATATTATCTTATCATCTCTATCAGATCTCACTCTCGTAAGTGACTGTGAAGGGATTGACAACCCCTTTATCGCGTTGGTTGTGAGGTTCTTATTTGTTTGTGTAGGTACGAGGGACTTGCGTGTGGCCTCTTACTGGATTGATACATTGCTTCTCAAAAACCGAGGGAAATACTTACGCTACTTTGCTGCATCACCCTTTCCTCTTCAAGGGAAAACCAACGCAGTGCTCAAGAGGTAGCAAGAAGGATTTCTGGCGCCATTGCCGGGGAGTCTACGCACAAGTCAAGACATACCAAGTACCCATCACAAACTCTTATCCCTCGCATTACATTATTTTCCATTTGCCTCTCATTTTCCTCTCCCCCACTTCACCCTTGCCGTTTTATTCGCCCTCTTTTTCTGTTCCCCTTCTCTTTTCTAGTTCGTCTCTTTTTGCTTGTTTCTTGTTTGCTTGTGTGTTGGATTGCTTGCTTGTCACGATGGCTCAAGATAATACTAAATTGTGTGATTTTTCCAACACCAACAATAATGATTTTATTAGCACTCCGATTGCTCCTCTTACCGATGCTGAATCTTGTGAAATTAATGTTGCTTTGTTGAATCTTGTCATGAAAGATCCGTTTTTCGGCCTTCCTAGTGAAGATGCCGCTACCCATCTAAACAACTTTGCTGATTTGTGTGATATGCAAAAGAAGAAAGATGTGGATAATCATATTGTTAAACTGAAGCTATTCCCGTTTTCTCTTAGAGATCATGCTAAAACTTGGTGTTCGTCTTTACCTAAAAACAATATTGATTCATGGAATAAGTGCAAAGATGCTTTTATCTCTAAGTATTTTTCCTCCCGCTAAGATCATCAATCTTAGAAACAATATTATGAATTTTAAGCAACTTGATCATGAACATGTTACACAAGCTTGGGAGAGAATGAAATTAATGATTCGTAATTGCCCTACACATGGTTTGAATCTTTGGATGATTATACAAAAATTTTGTGCCGGATTGAATTTTTCTTCTAGAAATCTTTTAGATTCGCCCGCGGGAGGCACTTTTATGGAAATCACTTTATGAGAAGCTACTAAACTCCTAGATAATATTATGGTTAATTATTCTCAATGGCACACTGAAAGATCTACTAGTAAAAAGGTCCATGCTATAGAAGAAATTAATGTTTTGAGTGGAAAGATGGATGAACTTATGAAATTGTTTGCTAATAAGAGTGTTTCTTATGATCCTAATGATATGCCTTTGTCTACTTTGATTGAGAATAATAATGAATCTATGGATGTGAATTTTGTTGGTAGGAACAATTTTGGTAATAACGCGTATAGAGGTAATTTTATTCATAGGTCGTTTCCTAGTAATTCCTCTAATAATTATGGTAATTCCTACAACAATTCTTATGGAAATTCTAATAAGATGCCCTCTGATTTTGAATCGAATATTAAAGAATTTATTAGTTTGCTAAAGAGTTTCAATGCTTTGACTGAAGAAAAATTGTCTAAGATTGATGAGTTGGCTAGGAACGTGGATAGAATTTCTCTTGAAGTTGATTCTCTGAAACTTAGATCTATTCCACCTAAGCATGATATCAATGAGTCTCTCAAAGCTATGAGAATTTTCAATGATGAGTGCAAAGAAAGAACCGCTAGGATGCGTGCTAAAAAGGATTGCTTTGTGAAAGCGTGTTATTCTAGTTTCCATGATAATAATGATGAAAATTTAAAGTTATTGATGTGCCCCCTATTAAATCTTTGTTTTGCAATATGAATCTTGATAATGATGGGACTGGAGATGAGTCAACTTTAGTTAAAAGGCGTCCCAATGATTCGGAGTTTTTAGAGCTTGATGCAAAAATTGATAAAAGTGGGATTGGAGAGGTCAAAACTTTAAATAGCAATGAACCCACTATCTTGGATTTCAAGGAATTTAGTTATGATAATTGCTCTTTGATAGATTGTATTTCCTTGTTGCAATCCGTTCTAAATTCTCAGCATGCTTATAGTCAAAACAAAGCTTTTACTAAACATATCGTTGATGCTTTAATGCAATCTTATGAAGAAAAGCTTGAATTGGAAGTTTCTATCCCTAGAAAACTTCATGATGAGTGGGAACATACTATTAAAATTAAGGTTAAAGATCATGAATGCTATGCTTTATGTGATTTGGGTGCTAGTGTTTCCACGATTCCTAAAACTTTGTGAGATTTGCTAGGTTTCCGTGAATTTGATGATTGTTCTCTAAACTTGCATCTTGCGGATTACACCATTAAGAAACCTATGAGAAGAATTAATAATGTTATTATTGTTGCAAATAGGAATTATGTGCCCGTAGATTTCATTGTTCTTGATATTGATTGCAATCCTACATGTCCTATTATTCTTGGTAGACCTTTCCTTAGAACGATTGGTGCAATTATTGACATGAAGGAAGGGAATATTAGATTCCAATTTCCGTTAAGGAAGGGTATGGAACACTTTCCTTGAAAGAAAATTAAATTACCTTATGAACCTATTATGAGAGCCACTTATGGATTGCATACCAAAGATGATAATACCTAGATCTATCCTTGCTTTTATGCCTAGCTAGGGGCGTTAAACGATAGCGCTTGTTGGGAGGCAACCCAATTTAATTTTTGTTTATTGATTATTTTTAGTAATAAATAATTCATATAGACTCTGTTTATATGTGTTTTTATGCTTTTAATTAGTGTTTGTGCCAAGTAGAACCTTTTGGAAGACTTGGGGAAAGTCTTTGCGGTCTTGCTGTAAAAAACAGAAACTTTAGCGTTCACGAGATTTACTGCCATTTTTTACTGGAGAGTGATATTTAGTTAATTATTTTTCCATATAATTAATAGATAAATTCCTCACGTCCAGAAATTTATTTTAGAATTTTTGGGATTCCATAAGTATTCTAAACCTACAGATTACTACAGACTGTTCTGTTTTTGACAGATTCTGTTTTTCGTGTGTTGTTCGCTTATTTTGATGAATCTATGGCTAGTAATAGAGTTTATGAACCATATAAAAGTTGGAATACAGTATGTTTAACACCAATATAAATAAATAATTAGTTCATTACAGTATCTTGAAGTGGTGGTTTGTTTTCTTTTACTAACGGAGCTCACGAGATTTTCTGTTTAAGTTTTGTGGTGTGAAGTTTTCAAGTTTTGGGTAAAGATTTGATGGATTATGGAACAAGGAGAGGCAAGAGCCTAAGATTGGGATGCCCAAGGCACCCCAAGGTAAAATACAAGGACAACCAAAAGCCTAAGCTTGGGGATGCCCTGGAAGGCATCCCCTCTTTCGTCTTCGTCCATCTGTAACTTTACTTGGAGCTATATTTTTATTCACCACATGATATGTGTTTTGCTTGGAGCGTATTGTATGATTTGAGTCTTTGCTTTTTAGTTTACCACAATAATCCTTGCTGTACACACCTTTTGGGAGAGACACACATGAATCAGAATTTATTAGAATACTCTATGTGCTTCACTTATATCTTTTGAGTTAGATAATTTTGCTCTAGTGCTTCGCTTATATATTTTAGAGCACGGTGGTGGTTTTATTTTATAGAAATTATTTATCTCTCATGCTTCACTTATATTATTTTGAGAGTCCTTTAGAACAACATGGTAATCTGCTTTGGTTATAAAATTAGTCCTAATATGATAGGCATCCAAGATGGGTATAATAAAAACTACCGTAAAAAGTGCATTGAATACTATGAGAAGTTTGATACTTGATGATTGTTTTGAGATATGAAGATGGTGATATTAGAGTCATGCTAGTTGAGTAATTGCTAATTTTAGAAATACTTGTGTTGAAGTTTGTAATTCCCGTAACATGCACGTATGGTGAACCGTTATGTGATGAAGTCGGAGCATGCTTTATTTATTGATTGTCTTCCTTATGAGTGGCGGTCGGGGAAGAGCGATGGTCTTTTCCTACCAATCTATCCCCCTAGGAGCATGCGCGTAGTACTTTGTTTCGATAACTAATAGATCTTTGCAATAAGTATGTGAGTTCTTTATGACTAATGTTGAGTCTATGGATTATAAGCACTCTCACCCTTCCACCATTGCTAGCCTTTCTAGTATCGCGCAACTTTCGCCGGTACCATTAACCCACCATATACCTTCCTCAAAACAGCCACCATACCTACCTATTATGGCATTTCCATAGCCATTCCGAGATATATTGCCATGCAACTTTCCACCATTCTGTTATTATGACAAGCTTCATCATTGTCATATTGCTTTGCATGATCATGTAGTTGACATCGTATTTTTGGCAAAGCCACCATTCATAATTCTTTCATACATGACACTCTTGATTCATCGCATATCCCGGTACACCGCTGGAGGCATTCACATAGAGTCATATTTTGTTCTAAGTATCGAGTTGTAAATCTTGAGTTGGAAGTAAATAAAGGTGTGATGATCATCATTAGAGCATTGTCCCATGTGAGGAAAGGGTGATGGAGACTATGATTCCCCCACAAGTCAGGATGAGACTCTGGACGAAAAATAATAATAAAAAAAGAGGCCATAAAAAAGCCCAACTAAAAAAATGAGAGAAAGAGAGAGAAGGGACAATGTTACTATCCTTTTTCCACACTTGTGCTTCAAAGTAGCACCACGATCTTCATGATAGAGAGTCTCTTATTTTGTCACTTTCATATACTAGTGGGAATTTTTCATTATAGAACTTGGCTTGTATATTCCAATGATGGGCTTCCTCAAATGCCCTAGGTCTTCGTGAGCAAGCGAGTTGGATGCACACCCACTTAGTTTTGTTTGAGATTTCATACACTTATAGCTCTAGTTCATCCGTTGCATGGCAATCCCTACTCACTCACATTGATATATATTGATGGGCATCTCCATAGCCCATTGATACGCCTAGTTGATGTGAGACTATCTTCTCCTTTTTGTCTTCTCCACAACCACCATTCTATTCCACATATAGTGCTATGTCCATGGCTCACGCTCATGTATTGCGTGAAGATTGAAAAAGTTTGAGCACACCAAAAGTACGAAACAATTGCTTGGCTTGTCATCGGGGTTGTGCATGATTAAATACTTTATGTGATGAAGATAGAGCATAAACATACTATATGATTTTGTAGGGATAACTTTCTTTGGCCAAGTTATTTTGAGAAGACATAATTGCTTAGTTAGTATGCTTGAAGTATTACTATTTTGAGGTCAACATTAAAATTTTGTCTTGAATCTTTTGGATCTGAACATTCATGCCACAATAAAGAAAATTACATTGAAGATTATGCTAGGTAGCATTCCACATCAAAAATTCTGTTTTTATCATTTACCTACTCGAGGACGAGCGAGAATTAAGCTTGGGGATGCTTGATACGTCTCCAACGTATCTATAATTTTTTATTGTTCCATGCTATTATATTATCTTTTTTGGATGTTAATGGGCTTTATTTTACACTTTTATATTATTTGGGACTAACCTACTAACCCAAGGCCCAGTGCAAATTGTTGTTTTTTGCCTATTTCAGTGTTTCGCAGAAAAGGAATATCAAACGGAATCCAAACGGAATGAAACCTTCCGGAGAGTTATGTTTGAACGAACGTGATCCAGAGGACTTGGAGTGGACGTCAAGCAATCAACGAGGAGTCCACGAGGCAGGGGACGCACCTACCCCCTGGGCGCGCCCTCCCCCTCGTGGGCCCCCCGTGGCTCAACCGACCTACTTCTTCCTCCTATATATACTCATATACCCTGAAAACATCCAGGAGCACCATGAAACCCTATTTCCACCACCGCAACCTTCTGTACGCAATAGATCCCATCTTGGGGCCTTTTCCGGAGCTCCGCCGGAGGGGGGATCGATCACGGAGGGCCTCTACATCAACTCCATGGCCCCTCCGATGATGTGTGAGTAGTTTACTTCAGACCTTCGGGTCCATAGTTATTAGCTAGATGACTTCTTCTCTCTCTTTGGATCTCAATACAAAGTTCTCCTCGATCTTCTTGGAGATCTATTCGATGTAACTCTTTTTGCGGTTTGTTTGTCGAGATCCAATGAATTGTGGGTTTATGATCAAGTCTATCTTTGAACAATATTTGATTCTTCTCTGAAATCTTTTATGTATGATTGGTTATCTCTGCAAGTCTCTTCGAATTATCAGTTTGGTTTGGCCTACTAGATTGATCTTTCTTGCAATGGGAGAAGTGCTTAGCTTTGGGTTCAACCTTGCGGTGCTCGATCCCAGTGACAAAAAGGGAAACGACACGTATTGTATTGTTGCCATCGAGGATAAAAAGATGGAGTTTATATCATATTGCTTGAGTTTATCCCTCTACATCATGTCATCTCACCTAATGCGTTACTATGTTCTTATGAACTTAATACTCTAGATGCATGCTGGATAGCGGTCGATGTGTGGAGTAATAGTAATAGATGCAGGGAGGAGTCGGTCTACTTGTCACAGACGTGATGCCTATATACATGATCATGCCTAGATATTCTCATAATTATTCGCTTTTCTATCAATTGCTCGATAGTAATTTGTTCACCCACCGTAATACTTATGCTATCTTGAGAGAAGCCACTAGTGAAACCTATGGCCCCCGGGTCTATTCTCCATTATATTAATCTTCAGTCAACAAGCTATTTCTATTACCTTCTATTTTGCAATCTGTACTTTTAATCTTTATCATAAAAATACCAAAAATATTATCTTATCATCTCTATTAGATCTCACTCTCATAAGTGACCGTGAAGGGATTGACAACCCCTTTATCGCGTTGGTTGCGAGGTTCTTATTTTTTTTGTATGTACGAGGGACTTGCGTGTGGCCTCCTACTGGATTGATACATTGGTTCTAAAAAATTGAGGGAAATACTTACGCTAGTTTGCTGCATCACCCTTTCCTCTTCAAGGGAAAACCAATGCAGTGCTCAAGAGGTAGCAAGAACCCACTTGACAAAGGCCTTAGGAGCTTCTTCAAATGAATCAATTTCCTCTTGAAGCTTGTCCTTGCCTTTTAGCTTGTGATCTTGTGGTTGAAGATCATCTTGAGCTTGTGTTCCTTTGAAAGAAGTGGGGTCATACTTTTCTTGTTGAGGAACAAACTTCGTCTTGGGTATTGATCTTCTTCGCACTCAACTCCATTGGCATTGAACTTTCATTCAAAACTAACACCTTGATTCTTCTAGTGCCTTCCTTGCTTGCGTACAATTTCCTCAAATTGCTTACTTCCGGCAAGGCTCTTGTAAACACCTTTCTCTATAATTCCCTTCAATAAGCTATTTTATTTCTCAAGTGTAACTTGGATAAGAGAATCATTAGTGGAATCAAGAGAACTACTAGAAGCAAAAATATTGGATTTAACATGATTATTGTTACTACTGGAAGAAGAATCTTTCTTTCTCTTGTTGCTAGATTTTACTTGTGGCATATAAGTAGACAAGAGTAAAACGCTTGGCAAGATAATAAGAACTCTTCTTTCGAAGATCATCATTGATAGCTTTTAAGAACTCATGCTCTTGCTCTAAATCCAGCTTCTCGAAGCGTAGCTTCTCATGAGTCTTTAGGAGCTCTCTATGATCCTCTAGAGTTGTTTCATGTGCTAACTTAAGAGTGTTTAGCTCTTTAGTTAGACGCTCAATCTCCTTCTTAACATTGTCATTCATTTCATTTTGATTAGCATGATTAATAGCAATTTCATCATAGTTTTCATCACTAGTGTTGTCAACAAGTAAATCATCATCACCTAGCAAATCATCTTCATCACTATTAAAATCAACATACTCGAAGTGCGATACCTTAGGGCCTTTAGCCATGAAGAATCTTCCAATTCCTTCATTTGGTGAGTCAAATATGTCGTAGGAGTTGGATGACACAAGTGCAAGACCGGCAACACCTTCATCTTGAGTATATTTGGAGTCAGAGTGATAACTTCTCTCGGAGTAGTTGTCGGAGTCGGAAACGGATACCCATTCACCAACATGAGCTTGATGTCTTCGTCTTGTGTAGCTCTTTGATGACTTGTCCTTCCTTTCTGAATCCTTGCTTCTACGAGAGGGTCTTCGTTCATAATGGTCATCTCTACTCCTTCTCTCTCTTGGTGGTGATTCATCTCTTTTACTTATCCTCTTAGGTGAATCTTCTATTTTCTTGTAGGGAGTCATACATTCATTGGAGTAGTGTCCGGGTCTTCCACAATTGTATCAATAACGATCTTGACTAGAAGATCTTCTGTCATTGTAGGACCTTGACTTGGAACTTCTCTCTTTGCTTCTATTCTTGTAGAATTTGTTGAAGTTCTTCACCATTAAGCTCAATTCTTCATTGAACACTTGTTTCTCACTTGAAGTTGTAGGAGTATCACTTGAAGCTTTATAAACACCACTTGACTTGTTGTGGAGCTCTTCCTTATCCTTGAGTGACATCTCATGAGCAACAATTCTACCAATGACTTATGTTGGCTTGAGATCTTTGTAGTTGGGCATCATTTGGATCAAGGTGCACATGGTATCATATTTTACATCCAAGGCTCTTAGGATCTTCTTGATGATGAATTTGTCGGTCATCTCTTCGCTTCCTAAGCCGGCAATCTCATTTGTGATGAGAGCAAACCTAGAGTACATCTCAGCGACTCCTTCACCATCCTTCATCTTGAACTTGTCGAGTTGACTTTGAAGCACATCTAATTTGGATTCCTTGACAGACTCGGTACCTTCGTCCATATAAACCAAAGTATCCCAAATTTCCTTTGCATTCTCAAGGCGGCTGATTTTGTTGCATTTTTCGTGGCAACATCCATTGAAGAGAATATCGCAAGCTTGACCATTGTATTGCAACATCTTCATTTCTTCCGCGAACGCTTCACGATCCGGTTCCTTTCCATCCTCGAAGAAATCACCTTGCAAGCCAATGCGCACAATAGCCCAAACGGCAGGGTTATGACCAAGAATATGCATTCTCGTCTTATGCTCCCAACTAGCAAAATTAGTACCATCAAAGTAAGGACATCTACGATGGTAATTTCCCTCTCTAGACGCCATACTCTCCTAGGTTATGAAACCAAGGTTATGATCATCAAAGCTATGGAAATCAAGGAAAATGGAGACCAAAGCTCTGATACCACTTGTAGGATCGAAAGTAGGTCTAGAGGGGTGATTAGACTACTTGGCCAAATAAAAATCTAACATGTTCCCAATTTGAAGTGTTGGCAGATTTTAGCAACTAGTACAAGTCAAGAAATCAACCTACACATGCAATTATAAGAGTGTAGCAGCGGGAAGTAAAACATTGCATATGAAGGTAAAGGGAAGGGTTTGGAGAAGGCAAATGCAATGTAGACATGGACATTTTTTGCGTGGTTCCGATAGGTGGTTCTATCGTACACCCATGTTGATGGAGACTTCAACCCACGAAGGATAACGGTTGCGTGAGTCCACAAAGAAGCAACCTTGTCCATCCCACAATGGCCATCGCCCACGAAGGACTTGCCTCACTCGGGTAGATCTTCAGGAAGTAGGCGATCTCCTTACCCTTTCAAACTTCTTTGTTCAACTCCACAATCTTGTCGGAGGCTCCCAAGCGACACCTAACCAATCTACGAGACACCACTCTCCAAAAGGTAATAGATGGTCTGTTGATGATGAACTCCTTGCTCTTGTGCTTCAAATGATAGTCTCCCAAACACTCAACTCTCTCTAACAGATTTGGCTATGGTGGATAGGTGATTTGAGTGGAAAGCAACTTGGGGAAGGCTAGAGATCAAGATTCTTGTGGTAGGATTGGAATATCTTGGTCTCAACACATGAGTAGGTGGTTCTCTCTAAAAAAAGTAGTGGAAGTGCAGGCACGTTCTGATGGCTCTCTCACATATGGAGAATGGGTGGAGGGGTATATATAGCCTCCACACAAAATCCAACTTTTGCACACATTTGACCCAACTCGGTCAGACCGAATAGAAGAACTCAGTGAGGCCGATTCAGTTCAAAATGTGAACATTAGGAATCTTGGTGGGACCGACTGGAGCAACTCGGTGGGACCGATGTGCTAGGGCTAGGGAAAAACCTCATCTCGGTGAAGCCGATTTCTTGAACTCGGTGAGACTGATTTTAGCAAAGAGCAAACAAAGAGTTGGTCAAGCAAACTCGGTGGGACCGATTGCACATTTTGGTGAGACCGAAATAATCGCAATAGGCAATAGAGAGTTTGCCGGGCCATCTTGGTGAGACCAAGATCCATATCGGTATAACCGAATTGCTAGGGTTTCTGGCTGTGGCGATGTCAACTGAACTCGGTGGTGCCGGATGGATCATTCCGGTGGGGCCGAGTTTGACTTTGAGTTTTGGACATATTTGGAAGAGAAAGTGGCTGAGGGTTTTGAGCAATATCACTAAGCACTTTGAGCAAGTAGACCATTAAGCAACACCTCATCCCCTTTTAATAGTATTGGCTTTCCAATGGACTCAATGTGATCTTGGATCACTAAAATAGAAATGAAGAGTCTTTAGCTTTTGCCAATATGTTGTTGGGGAATGCAGTAATTTCAAAAAAATCCTACGCACACGCAAGATCATGGTGATGCATAGCAATGAGATGGAAGAGTGTTGTCTATGTACCCTCACAGACCGTAAGCGGAAGCGCTATGACAACGCGGTTGATGTAGTCGTACGACTTCACGATCGACCAATCCTAGCACCGAAGGTACGACACCTTGGCGATCTGCACACGTTCGGCTCTATGACGTCCCATGAACTCATGATCCAGTAGAGCTTCGCGGGAGAGATTCATCAGCACGACGACGTGATGATGGTGATGATGATGTTAATGGAACAGGGCTTCACCTAAGCACTGCTACGATATGATCGAGGTGGATTATGATGGAGGGGGGCACCGCACACGGCTGGAAACAATCAACTTTTCTGTTCTAGGGTGCCCTTGCCCCCGTATATAAAGGAGCAAGGGGGAGGCCGGCCGGCCTTGGGGCGCGCCAAGGAGAGGGGGAGTCCTCCT